>NC_081553.1:193502666-193802666 GCF_963082655.1 Stomoxys calcitrans
GTCGTCTTGTCTTCAAGGGCACTACTGAAATCCCACACCGCCTCGCTAATCCCCATGGCGCCTAAATCTATAATGTCTGCATAGTACGGGCATTCAGTCAATACTCTGCTCCAATCCTCAGGTCTCCCACAGTCGCACAAATCACTCGCGGACAAGTTTCTCTGATGCAAAAATGCATTAAATCAGCCATGTTCCAACAGTTCGAAGCTCAGACTTAGGCCGAAGCTAAAGTCCGTGAGGTCGAACGTCGTGTCACGAATAAACTCGTAAGCCACCCGACCATTGTTACTGTTTGTCCATCTAGTTTTCCGCCTATCATCAAGACGCTCCAAAAAAGGGCCTTGGCTAACATCTCCATCTGCCAGCTCAAAAGCAGTGAGCCAATCCTCACGCACTAATCGAATTCCTTTTTTCGCACTATACAGTACAGCCATGGCACTCACGAGTAAATCATGAGGGGCTCGCCAAGCAATACATGTAGTGTATCTGTCGAAACAGTCTTACACACAGGCAAGCAAGCCAGCATTGCCACCCTCTGACATGAGAGGGTCTTCTTTCGTCCAAGGACAGTCGCAGCAATTCCGTACCCCACAGGCGCTCTATAAGTTGAGCAAGCAACAAATGGACAACCAACCCCAATCGACAACTAAGACCCCAATCACTTCTCAGAAAACACTTAACCATTCCGGCTACTCCATTCATCTTCTCCTTTACCCGATCCAAATGAACCAGGAAACACATTCTCTCCGAAACAGTCACTCCCATATATTTTACGATCGCTACGTTTCTGATGCTAGCTCCACCAAATCGAATCGTGGGTGGACGATTACGCGACAAAATGCCTTTGAGCATCACTTTCATGGTTTTTTCCTCCGCGACGTCAACACCTGACACGCTGACACTCAAACGGGGACAAACTTCTAACATATCAATGAGTGCTGTCCGATTATAGTTTAAGCTCAATGGTAAGGGACCTCCGAGCCGAGTCCAAACGGCGTGCCGAAGTGCGACACTGGCATGGTACCTCACAGATGTCGCCAGGATTGCAAATTTTGCCCATGCACATTCCACTAAGGAACAGGGGCACACTTCTCACATATCAATGAGTGCAGTCTGATTCAAGTTTAAGCTCAATGATATGGGGCCTCCTTTTTATAGCCGAATCCGAACAGCGTGCCGCTGTGCGACACCTCTTTGGTGAGAAGTTTTACATGGCATAGTACCTCACAAATGTTGACAGAATTAGGAGGGGAAAACCACCGCTGAAAATTATTTTTTCTGATGGTCTCGCCAGGATTCGACCCCAGGCGTTCAGCGTCATGGGCGGACATGCTAACCTGTGCGCTATGGTGGTCGCCAGGGTTAGGACAGGATAACCACCGCTGAAAAATGTTTTCGATGTTCCCGCAAGTATTCGAACCCAGGCGTTCAGCATCATAGGCGTATATGCGAACCTCTGCGCTACGGTGGAACTGTGAAACATCGAATTGCCCTACCATTGCTTTCCTCGTAAACAGATTTCAGTGTCATCTGGGCCAACATTCTGACGACTGATCTGACAGTTTACTTTTATGTAGGATTTGACATTTGAATTCTATTAACATGGCCCGGATAAGGTTAGATATTTTTGTTAGCTGAGACTCTGGGCCCTGGTAATTGACTTGGGTGGTTTTTAACCCCATACCATAGGCATGGAGTGATATAGTGGAAAACTTTAAGAAGTTGTTTTATTCCTTTTATAAGAGCTTCTATTACAACAAACTTCTTGAATATAGCTTCTTGAACATTTCTTTGAGTGTAATAGTAATTTCAATTTTATACTTTTTTATATCAACCACCATAGGATGGTGGGTACACTAACCTAGTCATTTCGTTTGCAACACTTCGAAATATTGATATGCTACCCCATTAAGTATACCTTTAGTACGTCTTGACATTCTGAGTAGATCTAGCCAAGCCCATTCGTCCGTCTGTGGAAATCACGATAGCGATGGGATGCGTAAATCACAGACACTTCTTATTGATGTAGGTCGTTGGGGAATGCAAATGAGTCATATCGGTTTAGATTTGGATATAGTGGTCCTTCGATTTGATTTCATGAGCCTCTAGAAGCTGCAATTATTATCGAATGGGGTTGAAATTTTGCCAAGTATGATCCAAATTGATATATAGCTCCTTTATAAACGGATCTAACAATTTAACATCTTGAGCCCCTAGAAGCCGTTAGCCGGAAATTTTGCACGTAGTGTTCTGTTTTGATTTCCAACAATCGTGACTAGAATGGTCCGAATTGGTGTATTATCTTATACAGCTTCCATATGAACCGGTCTCCCGATGTGACATCTTAAGCCCCTGGAAGCTGCTATTCTAATCCGATTTGGCTGAAATTTTGTTCGTAGTGTTCTGTTACGACTTTCAACAACTGTGCCATGTGATGGTCGAAATTGGTCTATAACCTGATATAGCTCTTATATAAACGGATCTCCTGATTTGACATTTTGAGGCCCTAGAAGCGGCTATTATTATCCAATTCAGCTTAACGTTAGAACGTTGTGTTCTTAAATCACTTCTATGTGCGGTTCAAATGGGTCTATGACCTCACGATTTGACATCTTGAGCCCTTGATAGCCTTAATTGTTATTCGATTTAACTTAAATTAGATACATAGTGTTCGCTTACAACTTTCAACAACGGTGCCATGTGAGGTCCAAATTGGTTTATAACCGAATACAACTCCCACGAGGTGTCTTCCGATACTCATGGAAAGTGTTGTACAAATCGGTCTGTAACCTGATATAGCTCCTATATAAACCGATCTACATATTTGACGTCTTGAGCCCCTACAGGCCGCCAAAATTTTGTACGTATTGTTCTGTTACGACTTCCAACATACACGGTTGTCCAAATTGGTCTATAAACTATTGGGTTGCCCAAAAAGTAATTGCGGATTTTTTATATAGTCGGCGTTGATAAATTTTTTTCACAGCTTGTGACTCTGTAATGATATTCTTTCTTCTGTCAGTTATCAGCTGTTACTTTAAGCTTGCTTTAGAAAAAAAGTGTAAAAAAGTATATTTGATTAAAGTATATTCTAAGTTTTATTAAAAATGCATTTACTTTCTTTTAAAAAATCCGCAACTTTTTGGGCAACCCAATATATAGCTCCCATATAAACCTATCTATCAATTTGACATCTTGAGCCCCTGGAATTCGCAAGTGGTGTTTTGTTATTGTTTCCAACTTCCATGATAAGTATTGTCCAAATCGGTTTAAAACCATGCGAGCCGATCTTCCGTTTAGACTTCTGCAAATTTTGCCCATCAAACATTCCACTAAGGAACAGGGGCAAACTTCTCACATATCAATGAGTGCAGTCCGATTGAAGTTTAAGCTCAATGATAAGGGGCCTCCTTTTTATAGCCGAGTCCGAACGGCGTGCCGCAGTGCGAAACCTCTTTAGAGAGAAGTTTTACATGGCATAGTACCTCACAAATGTTGCCAGCATTAGGAGGGGAAAACCATCGCTGACAATTTTTTCTAATGATCTCGCCAGGATTCGAACCCAGGCGTTCAGTGTCATAGGCGGACATGCGCTACGGTGGCCTCCGTTTAGACTTCTACGGATCCTTAAAGCTTTAATTTTTGCCTGGCTTGGTAGAATTTTTGGTACATTAAGTACAACTATGTCCCTAAACTAAGTTCATTATGTGTAAACTTTTAGTATAATCCATATGGTGGTGGGTGCCCATGATTCGGTCTGGCAGAACTTATCATGCTTTTATTTGTTTTCTCTTACTTGCTTTTGCGTGGGTCCATTTCTTTAGCGTTGCGACACCACAGGGACAACGGAGATTTTTTTTTTACGCAAAACGTTGCTTGAAAACGGAATGCATTTTTCCCAACCATACCATTAGCCTTTTCAAGAGTTGTTTTTAATTTTTTTGTTTTTTTTTTTTTTTTTTTTGTAAGTAAGCCATACTCTCTGATGTTTTGTTGTTATTTGGGGGCCACGGTGGCTTTGTCAGCATGGCTTTTGGTTTAGTTGTTATTATTTCGAGTCCTTGGACAATTAGTTTTTTTTTAACATGGTTAATGTGCTTCGTTTAGCGTAAATCTAAGCATAAACAAACATCAAACTGAAAGCAACCATTAATTGGTTGGGGGTTGAGTAGTGTGTGTTAAATGCGCCGCTGCGAGCTATTAAAAGGGGGTCGAAGGACCATACAATATGGTCAGCGTAAAGCTATTAATGGAACAATACCTAATTGTTAGAAACAAAAATATTTAACCCATAAAAACAAGGAGAACGTTTTTTTTGGTTAATTTTTAATTGAAATTATGTTGAGTGGCATTGAGAGAATAGAAAAAGTGAAGAAATTTGGAAAATTTCACACGAATAACAAGGTTCTCAAACTGTCGGGAGATTGTTTAGGCTTTTTTTTATGGGTTCAACAAATGAAAATTTTATTTTTCGTTATTTTGTTAGTCGCCGGTGTCTCGTGATTCTGAGTGTCTCGTGATTTTAAAGGCCAAAACAGAATGAGCGCGTTGAGTTATGTTTTTGAGCGTTGCGTTGAAAAATACAACTCTGCAAACAAATACCACAAAAGCAACGTGTAAAAGTTAAACAATTTTTAACTTTAACGCCTAACACAAATCACTTCACGTATGACAACACAGAATGACGCTCGATTTTATTGGTTGCCCAAAAAGTAATTGCGGATTTTTCATATAGTCGGCGTTGACAAATTTTTCACAGCTTGTGACTCTGTAATTGCATTCTTTCTTCTGTCAGTTATCAGCTGTTATTTTTAGATTGCTTTAGAAAAAAAGTGTAAAAAAGTATATTTGATTAAAGTTCCTTCTTAGTTTTATTAAAAATGCATTTACTTTCTTTTAAAAAATCCGCAATTAAGTTTTGGGCAACCCAATATATCTAAATCTGAACCTGAGCTGTAACTACGGTCCAAATCGGTTTATAACCTGCTATAGCTGCTACCTGCTACCGATCTCACGATTTGAAGCTGCAATTTTTGTCCGATCTGGCTGAAATTTTGCATGTAGTGTTCTGTTATAACTTCCAACAACTGTGCTAAATATGGTTCAAATTAGTTCATAACCAGGTATAGCTGCCATTTAAACCGATATTCGATCTTGATTTCTTGAGCCGCTAGAGGGCGCAAATCTTATCCGATTTGGCTGAAATTTTGCATGAGATGTTTTGTTATATCATCCAACAACTGTGCTTAGTATGGCGGTACTTCTTGAGCCCCTGGAAGCCGCAATTTTTGAACGATTTAACTGACATTTTGCATGTAGTGTTCCGTTATGACTTCCGTTATAGCTCCCATATAAACCGATCTCACGATTTGACTTCTTGAGGCGCTGTAAGCCACAATTTTTGTCTGATCTGGCTGAAATATATATATAACTTTTAACTTCCAACAACAACAACGGTCCAAATCGGTCTATAACCTTATATAGCTGCCATATAAACCGAATTTGGATCTTGCCTTCTTAAGCCTCTAGAGGGCGCAATTCTCGTCCGATTTGGCTGTAATTTTGCACGTGGTGTTTTGCTGTCACTTCCAACAACTGTGCTAAGTACGGTTTAACTCAGTTCATAACCTGGTATAGCTGCCAAATAAACCGATCTTGGATCTTGACTTCTTGAGCCGCTAGAGGGCGCAATTCTCATCAGTTTTGGTTGAAATTTTGCACGTGGTGCTTTGGTATCACTTCCAAGAACTGTTTTAAATATGGTTCAAATTGGTTCATAAACTGTTATAGCTGCCATATAAACCGAATTGGGATCTTGACTTCTAGGGCCTCTAGAGGGCGCAATTCTCATCCGATTTGGCAGTACAACGGCTTCTCCCTTGACCTTCAATATACGTGTTGAATATGGTATGAATCGATCTATAGCTTGATACAGCTCCCATATAACCCGATCTAGCGATTTTGCTTCTTGAGCCCCTACAAGGCGCAATTCTTATCCGAATGAACTGAAACATTACACAATAACTTCTACAATGTTCAGCATTCAATTCATTTATGGTCCGAATCGCACCATATTTTAACTCCAATAGCATAACAGTTCTTATTCATTATTCTTTGTTGGCCTTAAAATAGATACCGCGCAAAGAACTCGACAAATGCTATCCATGGTAGTGGGTTCCCAAGATTAGTCCTGGCCGAACTTAGAACGCTTTTGCTTGTTTCTGCTTACATCGCCTTCATAATTAAGCAGCAGCCGTTTTCAGCAAACAACAGACTTTTCAGCAGTGAGTCTGCTACTCTGATATTGAAGTACTACTGCTGTAATAGCAGAACTACTTCTTCAATAGCAGTAAAATTAACTACTAATATTCAGCAGACAGTGTTTGCTATTTTCAGCAATCTTTTTTCTATGAGGGTATCTTCCACATCTATGTATCACCAGATTTTCACTTTTAAAGCCTTTACAAGCGCATTTTTCAACCGATTTTCTCCAAATTTTGCAAAACGCTTTTTTCTCCAACCGTCACAATATCGCTGGATTTTGGTCGAAAACAGTTCTGATTTGGATAAAGCTCCCATATATATGTTCGTCCGATTTGGACTAATATTTCAATAATGTGTTAATTTTTTAAACGATTTTCACGAAATTTGGCTGCCGGTATTGCTGTTGAATTTCTTTAAAATCGGCTTGGATTTCGATGTAGATCCCATATATGTATATGTATCACCCGATTTTCACTTAAAGAACCAGCATCAGCATATTTCTTTACAGATTTTTTTGATTTTATCGCATATGCCGATTTCGGTTGAAATCTATTCAGACTTAGATATAACTCCCTTATATATTTTCGTCCGATTTTGACTACTACTGCAATAATTTGGGCATTTGTTAACCGATCCTTACAAAATGAGATTGCGCTGGTAACTGGGATTTGCTTGGGTAGTATTTGTTCTTAACACAGAAGATATTTTGTTAAAATTTATTGATTGTATATTTGGTTCCACACAAATACTTTTTATTTAATTAAATAAAAAACTTAAAGAAATTGTTGATAAATATAAATTCGTAATATATCTTAAATATAAAAAAGGCGATGGTTTTCTTTGGTTCAATTTTGTAAATGTAGTGAATAAATATAAAGGCAATTACTTAAGCAGCACCTTATTACTGGTAAGCTTTAAGTAATGGAGAAAATAATGAGATGCCAATATTTGATGAGATGCAGGGTAATTATAAAACACTCTTATTAACACATGAAACCTGACTTTTAAGCCCATGAATATAAGGTTCAGTCACAGGGTCGAAAGTAAGGACATTCTTCAGTTATATGTGTATAACAGTATCTCCTTTTAATTTGTTATATGAATCTTCTGCATCTTGGGCATATTCGTGATACTCCTTTTCAATAGAATCATAGTCTTCTTCATAGTCTTCCTCATTCTCCTCATCATAGTCCTCCATCTCCTTTTCCTCCTCATCATATTCGACATCCTCATCGTCTTCATCGTAGTATTCATCTTCATATTCATCATCCTTATTACTGCAACATACCTTTATAATGATCCAGACAAGCAGGAGAGTGACCAGCAATCCTAGACCCATAATGGGATAAATATTTCCCGTTATAAGTTCCATAGTTGTGGCTTTAAGTCTGCGGGGCGTTGTCACCTCTTGGAAATCGTCATTGCGATAATTGCAACCATCGGAATGGCATGTATAACAATTACCCTCGCATTTCCATGCAGATGTTTTGCAAGCGCGTCTAACAAATTCAACACCGGCTGAAAAAAAAAATTAACAAAAAAACAAGTAAAAGCGTGCTAAGGTTGGCCAGGCCGAATTTTGGGAGCCCACCACCTTGGATTCTGCTAAAATTGGGAGCTGTATCTGTTTATAGACCGTGTTGGACCATACTTGGCACAGTTGTTTAGAGTCATAACAGAACACAAATCGAAAGAAAATTGAGGCTTACAGGGGCTCAAGTGGTCAAGAAATCAAATCGGAAGGTCGGTTTATATGGAAGCTACATCAGGTTCTTGACCGATTCGGACCGTACATGGCACAGTTGTTGGAAGTCGTAACAGAAGACTACAATTTCAGCCAGGGGCTAAAGATGTCAAATCGGGAGATCGTTTTATATGGGAGCTATGTCTAAATCTGAACCGATATGGTCCGTTTGCAAACTCCAACAATCTACATCAATGTTAAGTATCTGTGTAACATTTTAAGCTGCTAGCTTCACGCGTTCGGCCGCTATCGTAATTTCGAAGTGAAAATCGGGAGTTCGGTTTATATGGGAGCTATATCAGGTTCTCCACCGATTTGAACCGTAATTAGCACAGTTGTTGGAAGTAACAACGAAACACTATGTACAAAGTTTCAAAGCCAAATCGGACAAAAATTGCGGCTTCCAGAGGCTCAAGAAGACAAATCGGGAAATCGGTTTATATGGGAGCTATATCTACATCTGAACCTACATGGCCCATTTGCAATCCCCAATGACCTACATCAATATTAGGTATCTGTGCAAATCTATCCAAGCGGATAGCTTCATGCGCTTGGCCGCTATCGTGATTTCGACAGACGAACGGACTGGCGGGCAGACGGACTGACGGACGGACAAAGCTAGATCGAATCAGAATGTCGAGACGATCCAGAATATATGTTCTTTATGGGGTCTCAGATCAATATTTCGAGGTGTTACAAACGGAATGACTAGATTAGTAAACTCCCATCCTATATGGTGGTGGGTATTTTTACATTTAGTAGGAAAAAAAAAATATATAATAAATTTTACCTTTTGTTTTCACCTCAGTTACACAGGCAGTTGCAGTTGAGTCACATTCATTTAGAAATATTGTATGGCCTTTTTCGAACTCGAAGCATCCGCCATCAATCGTATTTTTGCACTGGTGGCATTGTAGGGCGAGTCCTAGTCCAAACAAAATCGATATTAATATTGCAATAGGAATTCCAATTAGTCTTTATAATTACCCTCTAATGATCCTTGTAGAACAAGTAAACCAATCACCAGCGCATGTAGCTCCATCGAAATTTGCCTCTTGGCTTTCCTAGTTTGTGATCTGTCTGAAAACGACCAAAAATTCTTGTTCTATAAGCTCTTAATCTACTGGTCACGGCAACAACATAACAAGACTGATTAGATCGAAATTCCACGATGTAGACTTTAAAAATGAAAATGATTTAAAACCACAAAGTGAATCAGAATATTATTCTATTTTAATGAAAGAAAGAAAACAAGTAAAAACGTTGTAGGCTCGGCCGTGACGAACTTTGGTTACCCACCACCATGGGTATATTCATCATCCTATTTTATAACAACACCACCACCATATCCATCGTTATATCCAAATATAAGCTGGTCTGTATCATATTTGATTTAGTTGCCAAGAATTCTTACACAAGTCACAGTTTCAGCGAAATCGGGCAATAATTCTTTCCTAAATTAGAAGAACTGTGTAAATGACAGCTATATTTAAATATGGTCCGATCTGGATAATATTCAGGTCGAATGACGGGAGGTCTAAAGCAAATTTCAGCGAAATCCGGTAATAAATGCGGCTTTTATGGGCTTAAGACCCTAAATAGGCAGATCGGTCTATATGGGAGCCATATCTAAATATGATCCGATCTGGACCATATTTGATTCGGATGACGGGAGGCCCAAAACAACTCATTGTTTCAAATTTCTGCGAAATCGCGTAATAAATGCGGCTTTTATGTGCTTAAGTCCATAAATCTACAGATCGGTCTATATGGAAGGTATATCTAAATAAGGTCCGATATAGACCATATTTGGGTTGGGTGGCACTAGGCCCAAAACAACTCACTGTTGAAAATTTCAGGGATATCGGGTAACAAATATGGCTTTTATGGGCTTGAGACCCTAAATCGGTAGATCGGTCTATATGGCAGCTATATCTAAATAAGGTCCGATCTTGACCATATTTGATTCGGATAACGGAAGGCCCAAAACAACTCACTGTATAAAATTTCTGCGAAATTGGGTAATAAATGCGTCTTTTATGTACTTAAGACCGTAAATCGCCAGATCGGTCTATATGGCAGCCATATCTAAATATGGTCCGATCTGGACCATATTTGATTCGGATGTCGGGAGGCTCAAAACAACTCACTGTTTAAAATTTCTGCAAAATCGGGTAATAAATGCGGGCTTAAGGCTTATGGGCTTTAGACCCTATATAGCACCTATACCTAAATATGGTCCAATCTGAACCATATTTGGTTTAGATTACAAGTGGCCTAAAGCAGCTAAGTTTCCAAATTTCAGCGAATTCGGATAATAAATGTGTTTTTGTGGGCTTAAGATCCTAAATAGGCATCGGAAGAAATACGGATATGTGCAAAATTTAGCTCGGCATCCTAATTTTTGAAGGCTGTAGCGTGATAACAACTGACGAATGGTCAGACGGACATCGTCTTAGAATTTTAGGACCATCAGAAATAAATATACTTAGTAGCGTTGGAAAGGGATATTTCGATGTATTGCAAATGGACTAACTAAATGAATACACGCCCTCTCCTATGGTGGTGGGCATAAACAATTTAAGCTACAATACAAATGATATCAATCTCTGTAGTTTACAATACAATACTCTCTTAAACAAATATAAATATGATGGATGTCTTAAAAATAAACCAAAACGCATTTTGCTTCGTTAAAAATACGAAAAGTGAGTGTACCATAAAAATAAACTAGGATGACTTTAAGTCATCTACTGGGTAAATTACCAACAAAAAGTTCCATTGACAGAATTTGAAGCATAAGATAAAGAAACTTGATCTGAGTACCACATTTTTTTTTGTCTGAAACTTTGTCTGATTGACAAATTTAAGCAATTATGATGCTGAGACAAAGTTTCTTTAGAAAATTTGTCGCTCAGACAAAGTTTCTTTAGAAAATTTGTCGCTCAGACAAAGTTTCTTTGGAAAATTTGTCGCTCAGACAAAGTTTCTTTAGAAAATTTGTCGCTCAGACAAAGTTTCTTTAGAAAATTTGTCGCTCAGACAAAGTTTCTTTAGAAAATTTGTCGCTCAGACAAAGTATCTTTAGAAAATTTGTCGCTCAGACAAAGTTTCTTTAGAAAATTTGTCGCTCAGACAAAGTTTCTTTAGAAAATTTGTCGCTCAGACAAAGTTTCTTTAGAAAATTTGTCGCTCAGACAAAGTTTCTTTAGAAAATTTGTCGCTCAGACAAAGTTTCTTTAGAAAATTTGTCGCTCAGACAAAGTTTCTTTAGAAAATTTGTCGCTCAGACAAAGTTTCTTTAGAAAATTTGTCGCTCAAACAAAGTTTCTTTAGAAAATTTGTCGCTCAGACAAAGTTTCTTTGGAAAATTTGTCGGTCAGACAAAGTTTCTTTAGAAAATTTGTCGCTCAGACAAAGTTTCTTTAGAAAATTTGTCGCTCAGACAAAGTTTCTTTAGAAAATTTGTCGCTCAGACAAAGTATCTTTAGAAAATTTGTCGCTCAGACAAAGTTTCTTTAGAAAATTTGTCGCTCAGACAAAGTTTCTTTAGAAAATTTGTCGCTCAGACAAAGTTTCTTTAGAAAATTTGTCGCTCAGACAAAGTTTCTTTAGAAAATTTGTCGCTCAGACAAAGTTTCTTTAGAAAATTTGTCGCTCAGACAAAGTTTCTTTAGAAAATTTGTCGCTCAGACAAAGTTTCTTTAGAAAATTTGTCGCTCAGACAAAGTTTCTTTAGAAAATTTGTCGCTCAGACAAAGTTTCTTTAGAAAATTTGTCGCTCAGACAAAGTTTCTTTAGAAAATTTGTCGCTCAGACAAAGTTTCTTTAGAAAATTTGTCGCTCAGACAAAGTTTCTTTAGAAAATTTGTCGGTCAGACAAAGTTTCTTTAGAAAATTTGTCGGTCAGACAAAGTTTCTTTAGAAAATTTGTCGGTCAGACAAAGTTTCTTTAGAAAATTTGTCGGTCAGACAAAGTTTCTTTAGAAAATTTGTCGCTCAGACAAAGTTTCTTTAGAAAATTTGTCGCTCAGACAAAGTTTCTTTAGAAAATTTGTCGCTCAGACAAAGTTTCTTTAGAAAATTTGTCGCTCAGACAAAGTTTCTTTAGAAAATTTGTCGCTCAGACAAAGTTTCTTTAGAAAATTTGTCGCTCAGACAAAGTTTCTTTAGAAAATTTGTCGCTCAGACAAAGTTTCTTTAGAAAATTTGTCGCTCAGACAAAGTTTCTTTAGAAAATTTGTCGCTCAGACAAAGTTTCTTTAGAAAATTTGTCGCTCAGACAAAGTTTCTTTAGAAAATTTGTCGCTCAGACAAAGTTTCTTTAGAAAATTTGTCGCTCAGACAAAGTTTCTTTAGAAAATTTGTCGCCCAGACAAAGTTTCTTTAGAAAATTTGTCGCCCAGACAAAGTTTCTTTAGAAAATTTGTCGCTCAGACAAAGTTTCTTTAGAAAATTTGTCGCTCAGACAAAGTTTCTTTAGAAAATTTGTCGCTCAGACAAAGTTTCTTTAGAAAATTTGTCGCTCAGACAAAGTTTCTTTAGAAAATTTGTCGCTCAGACAAAGTTTCTTTAGAAAATTTGTCGCTCAGACAAAGTTTCTTTAGAAAATTTGTCGCTCAGACAAAGTTTCTTTAGAAAATTTGTCGCTCAGACAAAGTTTCTTTAGAAAATTTGTCGCTCAGACAAAGTTTCTTTAGAAAATTTGTCGCTCAGACAAAGGTTCTTTAGAAAATTTTTCGCTCAGACAAAGTTTCTTTAGAAAATTTGTCGCTCAGACAAAGTTTCTTTAGAAAATTTGTCGCTCAGACAAAATTTCTTTAGAAAATTTGTCGCTCAGACAAAATTTCTTTAGAAAATTTGTCGCTCAGACAAAATTTCTTTAGAAAATTTGTCGCTCAGACAAAGTTTCTTTAGAAAATTTGTCGCTCAGACAAAGTTTCTTTAGAAAATTTGTCGCTCAGACAAAGTTTCTTTAGAAAATTTGTCGCTCAGACAAAGTTTCTTTAGAAAATTTGTCGCTCAGACAAAGTTTCTTTAGAAAATTCGTCGCTCAGACAAAGTTTCTTTAGAAAATTCGTCGCTCAGACAAAGTTTCTTTAGAAAATTTGTCGCTCAGACAAAGTTTCTTTAGAAAATTTGTCTCTCAGACAAAGTTTCTTTAGAAAATTTGTTGCTCAGACAAAGTTTCGTTAGAAAATTTGTCGCTCAGACAAAGTTTCTTTAGAAAATTTTTCGCTCAGACAAAGTTTCTTTAGAAAATTTGTCGCTCAGACAAAGTTTCTTTAGAAAATTTGTCGCTCAGACAAAGTTTCTTTAGAAAATTTGTCGGTCAGACAAAGTTTCTTTAGAAAATTTGTCGCTCAGACAAAGTTTCTTTAGAAAATTTGTCGCTCAGACAAAGTTTCTTTAGAAAATTTGTCGCTCAGACAAAGTTTCTTTAGAAAATTTGTCGCTCAGACAAAGTTTCTTTAGAAAATTTGTCGCTCAGACAAAGTTTATAAATAAATAAGCGATTTTAAAATATATATTTTATAAATCGAAGGACCATTATATATGCGCGATATGGTGGTTTTGCAGTTCCCAACGACTTATTTTAATAAGAGGTTGCTTTAGTAGCCAACAGGATCATGATTTCAAAAGCAGGATCGACCGATACACGGATGGTCATGGCTAGATAGTCAATCATTATCAAGACGATGAAGTAAATACCTATACCCTTAATAGGTTCGCACGTTTATATTCGAGGTGTTACAAACGGTATGACCTATGGTCGTGGATATAAAAACGGCTTCTTTGTTTCTTTTTCTTTAAAATTTTTTAAATGCTGAAGATTAAAATATAGGCAATTACTTTAACAGCACCTCATAACTGAGATGCTGTAAGTGCTGATGAAAATAATGAGATGCCAATATTTGATAAGATGCAGAGTAATAATTAATCACATTACTTGCATGCCATGAAGATGAGTGTATTAGTTATATTAACGCATGAAACCTGATTCTTAGCCCTTAAGTCTTTAGTTATATGCGTATAAAAGTTTTAGGTTATAAGTGTACAACAGTTTTAGGTTATATGTGTATAACAGTTTTAGGTTATATGTGTACAACAGTTTTAGGTTATATGTGTATAACAGTTTTAGGTTATAAAGGGTGATTTTTTTGAGGTTAGGATTTTCATGCATTAGTATTTGACAGATCACGTGGGATTTCAGACATGGTGTCAAAGAGAAAGATGCTCAGTATGCTTTGACATTTCATCATGAATAGACTTACTAACGAGCAACGCTTGCAAATCATTGAATTTTATTACCAAAATCAGTGTTCGGTTCGAAATGTGTTCATTCACCGTAACGTTGCGTCCAACAGCATCTTTGAAAAAATACGGTCCAATGATTCCACCAGCGTACAAACCACACCAAACAGTGCATTTTTCGGGATGCATGGGCAGTTCTTGAACGGCTTCTGGTTGCTCTTCACTCCAAATGCGGCAATTTTGCTTATTTACGTAGCCATTCAACCAGAAATGAGCCTCATCGCTGAACAAAATTTGTCAAAATTTGAACACATTTCGAACCGAACACTGATTTTGGTAATAAAATTCAATGATTTGCAAGCGTTGCTCGTTGGTAAGTCTATTCATGATGAAATGTCAAAGCATACTGAGCATCTTTCTCTTGACACCATGTCTGAAATCCCACGTGATCTGTCAAATACTTATGCATGAAAATCCTAACCTCAAAAAAATCACCCTTTATGTGTATAACAGTTTTAGGTTATAAGTGTATAACAGTTTTGGGTAATATGTGTATAACAGTTTTATGTTATATGTGTAAAACAGTTTTAGGTTATATGTGCATAACAGTTTTAGCTTATATGTGTATAACAGTTTTAGGTTATACGTGTATAACAGTTTAAGGTTATTTGTGTATAACCGTTTTAGGTTATAAGTGTACAACAGTTTTAGATTAAATGTGTATAACAGTTTTAGGTTATATGTGTACAACAGTTTCTACTTTTAATTTCTTAAATTAATCTTTCGCATCTAGTATTAGGTACAACATAAGGCCTAGATTGTGTGCGTGTAAAAATCGGTGATTATATGTGTATAACAGTCTTTAGTTAAAGGTATATAACAGTCTTTAATCATGAATGTGTAAAACAGTTTCTCTTTTTAATTTGTTATACGAATATTCTGCATCTTGGGCATTGTCCTTATACTCCTTTTCAATAGAATCATAGACTTCTTCATACTCTTCCTCATCCGCTTCCTCGTTCGCTTCCTCCTCTTCAACGCCCTCCGTTTTCTCGTCCACATCGTCATCGCTTTCGTCATATTCGATATCTTTCTCAGCCTCTTCATCATAGTTATCATCTTCATCAACCATATTTCTATAAAATACCTTTATAATGATCCAGATAAGCAAGAGAGTGGCCAGCAATCCTATACCCATAGAGGGATAATAATTTCCCTCTATAACTTCCATATTGGTAGCTTTAAGTGTAATGGGTCCGACAAACGCCAGCTCTTGGAGGTAATTGCAACCGTCAGAATTGCATGTATAGCATTCACCCTCGCATTTCCATTCAGATGTATAACAATCTCGTCTTATGAATATAACAACTTCTTTTTTTCCTGTGGAAAAAATTAACAAACAATTATTACAATTTACCAAAAAACACATTAACATGCCTAACCTAATCACAAAACATAGTGCATAGTGAGGCATGTTAAGTTATGATTTTAAAACTTTGTTCTTCATGCTGACTTCTCTTGTAGGTAGTACGTAAAGAAGGGAAACTAAATCACTCATTAAAGATTTTAACATAAATAAAAAATACCTCTTATTTTTTTCTCGGCTACGCAAGCCGTTGCATTTGCGTCACATTTCCCTAGAAATTGTGTGTGGTCTTTTTCGAACTGAAAGCAATCGCCATTTATCCAATTTTTGCACTGGTGGCATTTTAGAGCGAGCCCTTCAAACAAAATTATGTTTCAATCGATACTAACTTAGAAAATTACAATTCCTATATTTATGTACTTTACCCTCTAATGATCCCTGTAGCACAAGAAAGCCAATTCCCAGCACATACAGCCACATCGCTATTTGTGTGTTGGCCATTGTATTCTATTATCTGGTAGTCAGGTAATCTTGCTTCGAAACCTTTACATCAACTGACCACGGCTATCAAAAGACAAGACAGGTTAGATTGATTTATCTCGATGCAGAGTATAAAAATGACGATAATTTCAAAACCACAAAGAAGGAAGTTCAGAGTATTATTCTATTTTTAAACAAAGAACAAGAAACTCTAAACATATCTGTAGAATTTTTTTAAGTACTCACAACCACGGTTAATATCGAATATTGGTGATAAATGTCGTAAAAATAGACCAAAACGCATTTTGTTTCAATTAAAATACCAAGAGTAAGTGTTTCAAAAGAACAGTCTACATATGTGGTGAAGCAGTTAGCATGATTCCAAACCTTGTCTTTTCTAAAGAAACTTTGTCTGGGCGACAAATTTTCTAAAGAAACTTTGTCTGGGCGACAAATTTTCTAAAGAAACTTTGTCTGGGCGACAAATTTTCTAAAGAAACTTTGTCTGGGCGACAAATTTTCTAAAGAAACTTTGTCTGGGCGACAAATTTTCTAAAGAAACTTTGTCTGGGCGACAAATTTTCTAAAGAAACTTTGTCTGGGCGACAAATTTTTTAAAGAAACTTTGTCTGGGCGACAAATTTTCCAAAGAAACTTTGTCTGGGCGACAAATTTTCTAAAGAAACTTTGTCTGGGCGACAAATTTTCTAAAGAAAATTTGTCTGGGAAACAAATTTTCTAAAGAAACTTTGTCTGGGCGACAAATTTTCTAAAGAAACTTTGTCTGGGCGACAAATTTTCTAAAGAAACTTTGTCTGGGCGACAAATTTTCTAAAGAAACTTTGTCTGGGCGACAAATTTTCTAAAGAAACTTTGTCTGGGCGACAAATTTTCTAAAGAAACTTTGTCTGGGCGACAAATTTTCTAAAGAAACTTTGTCTGGGCGACAAATTTTCTAAAGAAACTTTGTCTGGGCGACAAATTTTCTAAAGAAACTTTGTCTGGGCGACAAATTTTCTAAAGAAACTTTGTCTGGGCGACAAATTTTCTAAAGAAACTTTGTCTGGGCGACAAATTTTCTAAAGAAACTTTGTCTGGGCGACAAATTTTCTAAAGAAACTTTGTCTGGGCGACAAATTTTCTAAAGAAACTTTGTCTGGGCGACAAATTTTCTAAAGAAACTTTGTCTGGGCGACAAATTTTCTAAAGAAACTTTGTCTGGGCGACAAATTTTCTAAAGAAACTTTGTCTGGGCGACAAATTTTCTAAAGAAACTTTGTCTGGGCGACAAATTTTCTAAAGAAACTTTGTCTGGGCGACAAATTTTCTAAAGAAACTTTGTCTGGGCGAAAAATTTTCTAACGAAACTTTGTCTGGGCGACAAATTTTCTAAAGAAACTTTGTCTGGGCGACAAATTTTCTAAAGAAACTTTGTCTGGGCGACAAATTTTCTAAAGAAACTTTGTCTGGGCGACAAATTTTCTAAAGAAACTTTGTCTGGGCGACAAATTTTCTAAAGAAACTTTGTCTGGGCGACAAATTTTCTAAAGAAACTTTGTCTGGGCGACAAATTTTCTAAAGAAACTTTGTCTGGGCGACAAATTTTCCAAAGAAACTTTGTCTGGGCGACAAATTTTCTAAAGAAACTTTGTCTGGGCGACAAATTTTCTAAAGAAACTTTGTCTGGGCGACAAATTTTCTAAAGAAACTTTGTCTGGGCGACAAATTTTCTAAAGAAACTTTGTCTGGGCGACAAATTTTCTAAAGAAACTTTGTCTGGGCGACAAATTTTCTAAAGAAACTTTGTCTGGGCGACAAATTTTCTAAAGTAACTTTGTCTGGGCGACAAATTTTCTAAAGAAACTTTGTCTGGGCGACAAATTTTCTAAAGAAACTTTGTCTGGGCGACAAATTTTCTAAAGAAACTTTGTCTGGGCGACAAATTTTCTAAAGAAACTTTGTCTGGGCGACAAATTTTCTAAAGAAACTTTGTCTGGGCGACAAATTTTCTAAAGAAACTTTGTCTGGGCGACAAATTTTCTAAAGAAACTTTGTCTGGGCGACAAATTTTCTAAAGAAACTTTGTCTGGGCGACAAGTTTTCTAAAGAAACTTTGTCTGGGCGACAAGTTTTCTAAAGAAACTTTGTCTGGGCGACAAGTTTTCTAAAGAAACTTTGTCTGGGCGACAAATTTTCTAAAGAAACTTTGTCTGGGCGACAAATTTTCTAAAGAAACTTTGTCTGGGCGACAAATTTTCTAAAGAAACTTTGTCTGGGTAACAAATTTTCTAAAAAAACTTTGTCTGACCGACAAATTTTATAAAGAAACAGTCTGAGCGACAAATTTTCTAAAGAAACTTTGTATGAGCGACAAAATTTTTAAAGAAATTTTGTAAGAGCAACAAATTTTCTAAAGAAATTTTATAAGAGCGACAAATTTTCTAAAGGAAATTTGTCTGAGCGACATTTTTTCTGAAGATTATTTGTCTGAATGACAAATTTTCCAAAGATTCTTTGTCTGAGCAAGATGTTTTCTAAAAGTACTAAAAATATTCTTTTGAGGTAAGCTGAATTGCCATTGTTTTGCTATCTGTTCTTCTTTCTTTGTTTTGATTAAAAGAAAATCCCATAAATATGCACTTAAAATTTGCGAAATACTTTTCCTAACTTCTTACTAGCCAATCGCTGAAAATTCTTCTGTTGTTGACAACTTAAACTGAACTTTCCAAAATAAACTTTCTTGGAAGAGTTCCCTTTCAGTTGCAGAACGATTTATATTTTTGTTATTATTCCCAAGGGGGGATATCCTTTATACCTTCAACAATACCTACTCATGCGTAAATTTCCACTTATATTTCTTCATTTCTTTTTGGTTTCTTTGCAGCTTTCTGTTGGCATTGAAAATGGCAATCTGGAGTCCTACAATTCTGACTTTGAATTGCAATTCAGCCATCCCCTAAAGCACATTGTCGGCATGTGCCGCATCGTTCACAAACAGGGTGGCAAACAAGTTGGCAATGGATTTATGCAGCTCAAGACACCCCAACAACAGCATCCGCCACAAACTCAATTGAATGGCAGCTCTAACGGCAACATTGCCGGTCTCACAGCGTCCAATGGTTTCAAGTCAACTTTGAAAACATCCACCTCTTATGGGTCATTGTCATCGAGTGCTGCAGCCTCATACCAACAGCAGCAATTGCAGCATCAACAACAACTTGCCCACGAAGCCAATAATTCGGGGGATAATGGGGTGCCCAATAATTTCATGGAATTCACTGGTCCCATAACAGGTCTGGTGTATCTGATGAAAGAGCCCAAGGATCCCTTGCTGCACATTTATCTTTTCGAGTGCGACGCCGTAGAAGAGGTGAGTACAATTGACAGCCTTTGATTTGGGCTTTTGTGGGCCATTGTCCTCTCCTTGGGATGCTTGAGCATATAAGGCCGATGGGTGTGATTTATGAGCGTAAAGTAACGACGCAATGTGGAAACGGAAATTGGCTGTCCCTGAACACCTATGAAAATTGCTGGTGTGCTCGTTTAAAATTGCTGTCATATATCAAGAGTGAAATTTGGTCGGAAGGACATAACTTCGTTCTTTAAAATAGTAAACAGCAACCAAAAGTTAGAGCAATGGAAATAGCGCATTAAAGTACAATTTAAGCGAATTTAAACAACACAAGTTATAATTTCTTTGAAACATCAAAAAGCTAAATCAGAAATATTAGAACAATTTGTTACCTATAGGCATTTTTTATAAAATACCATGTTCAGAAAAATTTGTCGCTCAGACCAAATTTCTTCAGAAAATTTGTCGCTCAGACAAAGTTTCTTTAAAAAATTTCTCGCTTAAACAAAGTTTCTTTAAAAAATTTGTCGCTCAGACAAAGTTTTTTTAGAAAATTTGTCGCTCAGACGAAGTTTCTTTAGAAAATTTGCCGCTCAGACAAAGTTTCTTTAGAAAATTTGTAGCTCAGACAAAGTTTCCTTAGAAAATTTGTCGCTCAGACAAAGTTTTTTTAGAAAATTTTTGTCGCTCAGACAAAGTTTCTTTAGAAAATTTGTCGCTCAGACAAAGTTTCTTTAGAAAATTTGTCGCTAAGACAAAGTTTCTTTAGAAAATTTGTCGCTCAGACAAAGTTTCTTTAGAAAATTTGTCGCTCAGACAAAGTTTCTTTAGAAAATTTGTCGCTAAGACAAAGTTTCTTTAGAAAATTTGTCGCTCAGACAAAGTTTCTTTAGAAAATTTGTCGCTCAGACAAAGTTTCTTTAGAAAATTTGTCGCTCAGACAAAGTTTCTTTAGAAAATTTGTCGGTCAGACAAAGTTTCTTTAGAAAATTTTTCGCTCAGACAAAGTTTCTTTAGAAAATTTGTCGCTCAGACAAAGTTTCTTTAGAAAATTTGTCGCTCAGACAAAGTTTCTTTAGAAAATTTGTCGCTCAGACAAAGTTTCTTTAGAAAATTTGTCGCTCAGACAAAGTTTCTTTAAAAAATTTGTCGCTCAGACAAAGTTTCTTTAGAAAATTTGTCGCTCAGACAAAGCTTCTTTAGAAAATTTGTCGCTCAGACAAAGTTTCTTTAGAAAATTTTTCGATCAGACAACGTTTTTTTTTTAGAAAATTTGTCGCTCAGACAAAGTTTCTTTAGAAAGTTTGTCGCTCACACAAAGTTTTTTTAGAAAATTTGTCGCTCACACAAAATTTCTTTAGAAAATTTGTCGCTTAGACAAAGTTTCTTTAGAAAATTTTAGTTTCTTTTAGAAAATTTGTCACTCAGACAAAGTTTCTTTAGAAAATATGTCGCTAAGACAAAGTTTCTTTAGAAAATTTGTCGCTCAGACAAAGTTTCTTTAGAAAATTTGTCGCTCAGACAAAGTTTCTTTAGAAAATTTGTCGCTCAGACAAAGTTTCTTTAGAAAATTTGTCGCTCAGACAAAGTTTCTTTAGAAAATTTGTCGCTCAGACAAAGTTTCTTTAGAAAATTTGTCGCTCAGACAAAGTTTCTTGAGAAAATTTGTCGCTCAGACAAAGTTTCTTTAGAAAATTTGTCGCTCAGACAAAGTTTCTTTAGAAAATTTGTCGCTCAGACAAAGTTTCTTTAGAAAATTTGTCGCTCAGACAAAGTTTCTTTAGAAAATTTGTCGCTCAGACAAAATTTCTTAAGAAAATTTTTTCGCTCAGACAAAATTTCTTAAGAAAATTTTTTCGCTCAGACAAAATTTCTTAAGAAAATTTTTTCGCTCAGACAAAATTTCTTAAGAAAATTTTTTCGCTCAGACAAAATTTCTTAAGAAAATTTTTTCTCTCAGACTAAGTTTCTTTAGAAAATTTTTCGGTCGGACAAAGTTTCTTTAGAAAATTTGCCGATCGGACAAAATTTCCTCTTTTTTTCTTAATAGTTTTGAAAATTCGCCCAGCTGGCCTTTTACCGACTGTCCAATTAGTTTTGGCTATGTGAAATGAACTTTGGTGGTATTTCCAAATGAACATTGGAAGGCATTTTGTTTCAAATTGCCCTTGTTTTGAGGGGGTTTTTGTGTCATGTGGTCGAGGGGGAGCTGATTTGTTTGTGGTGACTGGCGAAACACACACAGAAGAGTAAATAATCGAAAATTGCACTGGCGTTGAGTGAAGCGAAACCATTTATATTTGAGAGCTTTAAAAGCCACAACAAAAATTAGATTCTCGACATGCGAACGAGGATGGGAGCTATAAGTGGAATGGTGCAGTCACAAGTCTCTTTGAAATTTCATTACAAATCGTCGACCAAAGTTAGTTTGTCTTTGAAAGTTAGAATATTTAGAGTGTCATTTGAAATTTTTCGAGTTAACATGATACTAGTTAACATATTTTTGTTTTCCAATATTTCCCATGCTAGCCTCGTTTCTGTACCACTTATCCATTGAAGTTCGAACATTTGCCCAGTTATTTATCTGCATGCGTCTGTTTAACACTCCAACCATATTTTGACATGGCATTATTGAACTTTCAAACCGAAAGGGTGCAAATAGTCCAGTCCCTTCCCAAGCGAAACCAATTTGGTTGAGGGTTTTATATAGCCAATATGAAATAACGATGGAAAACTTAAAGCATCAGCACTTCACACAAATATTTGGGTTATTTTACTTGGCATGTGAGAAAAATTTAAACTCACAGAACTAGGAGAGATGCGAGAAGTCCCAATTTTTTCTTGAACAACGCAGTGCCAGCTATAAATTTTATGTTTTATATCAATTATGGTGGTATTTGGGTTCTGCATAAAATATAACCTTGGCTTTGTGTTCTTCAATTATCCTTTCATTTCGCCTGAATTGACGTTTGTAATACGAACTGGACATAAAAACCATTTGGTACCCCTTTCGACAGAAACACCATTCCGTTATCCAAGAAATGCCTTGTAAGACAATCCGTATGGTGTTTGCGACAAAATATTCATAAATTTAAATAGATTACAAGTCCCTCAAGCGATAAGTCAAACAAAAAAAAAAAAAAAGAGAATCATGGGGTATAGATAATGGAATCCCTCTCGTAATGAACTGTAATACTTGTATTTATATTCTTTTTTACATTCTCACACACACACATGCTAGGAAAAAAGATATAACAAAACGTTATGGAACGGAAACAGGAAATAACACACATACATACATTTAGACACACATAGATGACTAAAAGTGCGATTACATGCAAGCGTATGTTTATGGGCTTGTGTGTGTTTCGATGTGTCCATTTAGGTTAGACTCATTCAGTTCAGCACAATGATAATGCTTTCATTGTCTGTGATGGAAATCTGCAGGAACTAGATTTTTAAAGAATGATACCACCACCCATTTTGTCTATTTCTTCCTTCTTTTGTTTTCCCAACATTCAAAAAATATATAAAAATATTGTTTAATAGGGAATTTTTAATTTTAAAGAACATTTTTGGAGTCTATAAGCGACAATATTTTTAAAGAAAGTTCTTAAGAAAATTTGTCGCACAGACAAAGTTTCTTTAGACAAACTCTGACCAGACACTGTCTGGGCGACAAATTTTCTAACAAAACTTTGTCTGGGCGACAAATTTTCTAAAGAAACTTTGTCTGAGCGACAAATTTTCTAAAGAAACTTTGTCTGAGCGACAAATTTTCTAAAGAAACTTTGTCTGAGCGACAAATTTTCTAAAGAAACTTTGTCTGAGCGACAAATTTTCTAAAGAAACTTTGTCTGAGCGACAAATTTTCTAAAGAAACTTTGTCTGAGCGACAAATTTTCTAAAGAAATTTTGTCTGAGCGACAAATTTTCTAAAGAAACTTTGCTGGGCGACAAATTTTCTAACGAAACTTTGTCTGGGCGACAAATATTCTAACAAAACTTTGTCTGGGCGACAAATTTTCTAACGAAACTTTGTCTGGGCGACAAATTTTCTAACGAAACTTTGTCTGGGCGACAATTTTTCAAACGAAACTTTGTCTGGGCGACAAATTTTCTAAAGAAACTTTGTCTGGGCTACAAATTTTCTAACGAAACTTTGTCTGGGCTACAAATTTTCTAACGAAACTTTGTCTGGGCGACAAATTTTCTAACGAAACTTTGTCTGAGCGACAAATTTTCTAACGAAACTTTGTCTGGGCGACAAATTTTCTAACGAAACTTTGTCTGGGCGACAAATTTTCTAACGAAACTTTGTCTGGGCGACAAATTTTCTAACGAAACTTTGTCTGGGCGACAAATTTTCTAACGAAACTTTGTCTGGGCGACAAATTTTCTAACGAAACTTTGTCTGGGCGACAAATTTTCTAACGAAACTTTGTCTGGGCGACAAATTTTCTAACGAAACTTTGTCTGGGCGACAAATTTTCTAACGAAACTTTGTCTGGGCGACAAATTTTCTAACGAAACTTTGTCTGGGCGACAAATTTTCTAACGAAACTTTGTCTGGGCGACAAATTTTCTAACGAAACTTTGTCTGGGCGACAAATTTTCTAACGAAACTTTGTCTGGGCGACAAATTTTCTAACGAAACTTTGTCTGGGCGACAAATTTTCTAACGAAACTTTGTCTGGGCGACAAATTTTCTAACGAAACTTTGTCTGGGCGACAAATTTTCTAACGAAACTTTGTCTGGGCGACAAATTTTCTAACGAAACTTTGTCTGGGCGACAAATTTTCTAACGAAACTTTGTCTGGGCGACAAATTTTCTAACGAAACTTTGTCTGGGCGACAAATTTTCTAACGAAACTTTGTCTGGACGACAAATTTTCTAACGAAACTTTGTCTGGGCGACAAATTTTCTAACGAAACTTTGTCTGGGCGACAAATTTTCTAACGAAACTTTGTCTGGGCGACAAATTTTCTAACGAAACTTTGTCAGGGCGACAAATTTTCTAACGAAACTTTGTCTGGGCGACAAATTTTCTAACGAAACTTTGTCTGGGCGACAAATTTTCTAACGAAACTTTGTCTGGGCGACAAATTTTCTAACGAAACTTTGTCTGGGCGACAAATTTTCTAACGAAACTTTGTCTGGGCGACAAATTTTCAAACGAAACTTTGTCTGGGCGACAAATTTTCTAACGGAACTTTGTCTGGGCGACAAATTTTCTAACGAAACTTTGCTGGGCGACAAATTTTCTAACGAAACTTTGTCTGGGCGACAAATATTCTAAAGAAACTTTGTCTGAGCGACAAATTTTCTAAAGAAACTTTGTCTGAGCGACAAATTTTCTAAAGAAACTTTGCTGGGCGACAAATTTTCTAACGAAACTTTGTCTGGGCGACAAATATTCTAACAAAACTTTGTCTGGGCGACAAATTTTCTAACGAAACTTTGTCTGGGCGACAAATTTTCTAACGAAACTTTGTCTGGGCGACAATTTTTCAAACGAAACTTTGTCTGGGCGACAAATTTTCTAAAGAAACTTTGTCTGGGCTACAAATTTTCTAACGAAACTTTGTCTGGGCGTCAAATTTTCTAACGAAACTTTGTCTGGGCGACAAATTTTCTAACGAAACTTTGTCTGGGCGACAAATTTTCTAACGAAACTTTGTCTGGGCGACAAATTTTCTAACGAAACTTTGTCTGGGCGACAAATTTTCTAACGAAACTTTGTCTGGGCGACAAATTTTCTAACGAAACTTTGTCTGGGCGACAAATTTTCTAACGAAACTTTGTCTGGGCGACAAATTTTCTAACGAAACTTTGTCTGGGCGACAAATTTTCTAACGAAACTTTGTCTGGGCGACAAATTTTCTAACGAAACTTTGTCTGGGCGACAAATTTTCTAACGAAACTTTGTCTGGGCGACAAATTTTCTAACGAAACTTTGTCTGGGCGACAAATTTTCTAACGAAACTTTGTCTGGGCGACAAATTTTCTAACGAAACTTTGTCTGGGCGACAAATTTTCTAACGAAACTTTGTCTGGGCGACAAATTTTCTAACGAAACTTTGTCTGGGCGACAAATTTTCTAACGAAACTTTGTCTGGGCGACAAATTTTCTAACGAAACTTTGTCTGGGCGACAAATTTTCTAACGAAACTTTGTCTGGGCGACAAATTTTCTAACGAAACTTTGTCTGGGCGACAAATTTTCTAACGAAACTTTGTCTGGGCGACAAATTTTCTAACGAAACTTTGTCTGGGCGACAAATTTTCTAACGAAACTTTGTCTGGGCGACAAATTTTCTAACGAAACTTTGTCTGGGCGACAAATTTTCTAACGAAACTTTGTCTGGGCGACAAATTTTCTAACGAAACTTTGTCTGGGCGACAAATTTTCTAACGAAACTTTGTCTGGGCGACAAATTTTCTAACGAAACTTTGTCTGGGCGACAAATTTTCTAACGAAACTTTGTCTGGGCGACAAATTTTCTAACGAAACTTTGTCTGGGCGACAAATTTTCTAACGAAACTTTGTCTGGGCGACAAATTTTCTAACGAAACTTTGTCTGGGCGACAAATTTTCTAACGAAACTTTGTCTGGGCGACAAATTTTCTAACGAAACTTTGTCTGGGCGACAAATTTTCTAACGAAACTTTGTCTGGGCGACAAATTTTCTAACGAAACTTTGTCTGGGCGACAAATTTTCTAACGAAACTTTGTCTGGGCGACAAATTTTCTAACGAAACTTTGTCTGGGCGACAAATTTTCTAACGAAACTTTGTCTGGGCGACAAATTTTCTAACGAAACTTTGTCTGGGCGACAAATTTTCTAACGAAACTTTGTCTGGGCGACAAATTTTCTAACGAAACTTTGTCTGGGCGACAAATTTTCTAACGAAACTTTGTCTGGGCGACAAATTTTCTAACGAAACTTTGTCTGGGCGACAAATTTTCTAACGAAACTTTGTCTGGGCGACAAATTTTCTAACGAAACTTTGTCTGGGCGACAAATTTTCTAACGAAACTTTGTCTGGGCGACAAATTTTCTAACGAAACTTTGCCTGGGCGACAAATTTTCTAACGAAACTTTGTCTGGGCGACAAATTTTCTAACGAAACTTTGTCTGGGAGACAAATTTTCTAAAGAAACTTTGTCTGGGCGACAAATTTTCTAAAGAAACTTTGTCTGGGCGACAAATTTTCTAACGAAACTTTGTCTGGGCGACAAATTTTCTAACGAAACTTTGTCTGGGGGACAAATTTTCTAACGAAACTTTGTCTGGGCGACAAATTTTCTAAAGAAACTTTGTCTGGGGGACAAATTTTCTAACGAAACTTTGTCTGGGCGACAAATTTTCTAACGAAACTTTGTCTGGGCGACAAATTTTCTAACGAAACTTTGTCTGGGCGACAAATTTTCTAACGAAACTTTGTCTGGGCGACAAATTTTCTAACGAAACTTTGTCTGGGCGACAAATTTTCTAACGAAACTTTGTCTGGGCGACAAATTTTCTAACGAAACTTTGTCTGGGCGACAAATTTTCTAACGAAACTTTGTCTGGGCGACAAATTTTCTAACGAAACTTTGTCTGGGCGACAAATTTTCTAACGAAACTTTGTCTGGGCGACAAATTTTCTAACGAAACTTTGTCTGGGCGACAAATTTTCTAACGAAACTTTGTCTGGGCGACAAATTTTCTAAAGAGTGTTTACATTTTTATTGCAAATTGAATTTTTGTCTGAGCAAACAATTTGCGGCACACCCTTTTCTCTTTGCAAATGTCATTTGCCGTCTGTCTGGCATATGTATTTAAGTTTACATGTTCTGCTTTACAACATCTATTGTTATTTTCATGTGTTTTGATATATATATCTTCCTACATACACATATTGATACGTGTTGAAAATTTATATACACGCTTACAGCTATCTCATACACATATTTAGCCAAAAGAATGTGCCTCTTAGCATCTTTGGCATGGAAATTTCTCTCGGGCAAACATCAGCATACCATAGAAGATCTAAGGAATTCCATTTTAAAGGGAAATAAATGACACAAAGGACACAGTGTCTTCACATAGGTCATAAATTTATCTGTACAAAATGTATGAGCATTGTAATTCTAAAAAATAAATTATCCAACAAAGTTTGGAGACATGCACGAAACGTCGTAAAATAATTTTGGTTAGGTAATGGTGCCAATAAAAAAGATTATTTAAGACATTTATTTAATATAATTGGCATTATTATGTATTTTTATGGACAAATGAAGGCATCATGTTATAGACATTTTATTTTTTTTAGAAAATTTGTTATAAATTTTATAACAAAAAGTATTTTTTAAAATGTAATTCCGTTGTATAGAATTTTTTCTCAGAATATTTTATAAAAATTGCTATAGAAGATTATGCCAATTTTGTTGTTAAACAATGTTTGGTCAATATTTTTGTTACAGAAATTTTTGCAAAATTTTTTGTTATACAAAATTTTTTTTAGCTCAAAATTTTATACATTTTCTTCTTATAGCAAATTTTGTCACAGTCTCATTTATTGAACATAAATTTCGCTGTCAGTTTAGTTAGATTTTGATTTTTTTGTATAATTTTTACAAAATTGAAATCCTTTTAAATTCCTTGCTCATTAGAATTCTCATTTTGAAGGATACCATAAATAAATCTGTTTTTGCCCACCCCCTTCCATACTCACCACACAATCCAAATGGCCATAGCAACTAACTGTCTATCGTAAAAAATAATTTAAATTTGTTGTTCGCATGTGTGTAATTTTGCACAAGTGTATGTATGTTTGTTTAATGATTTCACTCATTTTCTCTCTCTTTTTTAAACACATCGACATCCTCATGCATTAAAATGTATATCAATGGATGTTTTGCTGCCTGTAGTATGTGAGAATACTTTTCTGTTTTTTGTTTTGTTTAAGTATGTAATTGTGAAGTACTGTAGATTAACATTCACGCTCCGACAAACTCATAAACAACACTCACAAACAGTGAACAAACATGCTTGCATAAATTTGTATATGGCTTGGGTTCTTTGAGGACTTTCTCTCACTCTGAGTGTGTGTGGCGGCTCCCTAAGTGGGTTGAATGGCTGTGAGTGCTGTGGTATATGCTGTTAACGGTAGTGTTGGAGATGTAGTAGGCTGGTTGGTTTGGTTGACGTCAACATCATAGCTTTTTGGTATTCGCCTTTGCATACACCATGCTTATGAATGTGTGTGTACAGTACACAGCACTACGTTCAAATAAGTGACATAACAGCACTTTGAGTTTTGCTGTTGTTTTTATTTGACATGCAGTCAGTTGTTGCCTGCACACATATTAATGTGTGGACGTATGTATACGTATATGTGGGTAAATATGCCACCCTTCGATTTGCTGATACTCACGATTAGTTTTCTGTTGTCCTCTTCGTATTGTTGGTTGCTGTTTTTGTGTGGCTTAACCAGAGTTTGTTGTTGCCCATTGAAATGTCACCTATTTTGATATCCTTTGGACACTTGATTAGTTTTTGGTTGCTTGTCAACAACAGGCGCCAAAATAGAGTAGCAAAATTGTTGTAGTTTGTCTCCAATGTCGTTCTGAAGAGAGTCCTAGATCACAGTGATAAAAAATCATACAAGCTTTGAAACTTAAATTTGGTAGTAGATATAGACGAAATATTTCTATAGGAAATTTGTCAGTCAGACAAAGTTTGTCGGTCAGACAAAGTTTCGTTAGAAAATTTGTCGCCCAGACAAAGTTTTTTTAGAAAATTTGTCGCCCAGACAAAGTTTTTTTAGAAAATTTGTCGCCCAGACAAAGTTTCTTTAGAAAATTTGTCGCTCAGACAAAGTTTCTTTAGAAAATTTGTCGCTCAGACAAAGTTTCTTTAGAAAATTTGTCGCTCAGACAAAGTTTCTTTAGAAAATTTGTCGCTCAGACAAAGTTTCTTAAGAAAATTTGTCGCTCAGACAAAGTTTCTTTAGAAAATTTGTCGCTCAGACAAAGTTTCTTTAGAAAATTTGTCGCTCAGACAAAGTTTCTTTAGAAAATTTGTCGCTCAGACAAAGTTTCTTTAGAAAGTTTTTCGCTCAGACAAAGTTTCTTTAGAAAATTTGTCGCTCAGACAAAGTTTCTTTAGAAAATTTGTCGCTCAGACAAAGTTTCTTTAGAAAATTTGTCGCTCAGACAAAGTTTCTTTAGAAAATTTGTCGCTCAGACAAAGTTTCTTTAGAAAATTTGTCGCTCAGACAAAGTTTCTTTAGAAAATTTGTCGCTCAGACAAAGTTTCTTTAGAAAATTTGTCGCTCAGACAAAGTTTCTTTAGAAAATTTGTCGCTCAGACAAAGTTTCTTTAGAAAATTTGTCGCTCAGACAAAGTTTCTTTAGAAAATTTGTCGCTCAGACAAAGTTTCTTTAGAAAAGTTTCTATCGACAATTTGTCGGGCAGACAAAGATCCAACATATCAACTAATTTTTAAAAATAAATTGTGCACATTGCTTTCTGGCAGCTTTGTTAAAGAGAGGCATCTTCTCACTCGAAACCTAAATACAGAAGTTAAACAAAGCCCTCTTGGAAATTTTTGCCTTGCTTCTTATATTTAAAACACATGGTACTTACTAAGCAATTTGATTGGCAAACAATTTTCATATCTTACTCGTAAACCTACACACACAGGTGAAAAATGGTTTCTTCATTCATTCATGTCTAACTTCCTTTCTTCCTCTCTTTTTTACGTCCACCATTTTACCATTTATCAGTGTTCACTCTGAGGTTGCCTACACCAAACAACTCCTTTCGGTTGAATGGGTTACCATAATACATACATATTTATATATGTATGTATTTAACAATGCAGCTCAGCAATGTTGCGGTCTGTAATTAAGGAATTCCATTGAAAATTCCATTTACAAAGTTGTTGGTAGAACCTTAAGGAGATTATGCTGTCTTGTTGGGGTTTTCAATTGGTTGGCATTACAAATAAGGGGCTTAAGAGTATCTATTGTTTTACATTTTTGCCCCAGCATTAATTCCTTGATTAATTATATGAGCATTTTATATGCGCTGAAAGGAAGTAGTGAAAAATCTAAACAGATCGTTGTGGCGTATGATGCATACGAATTGATTTTTTATGCCCAGAAGGGCCAGCTATGCGTATGATTTACAGTTTGTTCGTATAATGTATGCGTAATGGCGGCCGCTTTTGCTTATGATTTTTTTTTCGTTTCTTTGTTGACAATTTGAATGTTTTCTTGGGAAAGCAACATGGACTTGTTAATAAAGTATGTAAAGTAAGTGTTTTCTTTTTTTGAGTTATATCCTTGTGACATTTTTTCTGGATTTGCATGTTAAATAGCACATGCTATACTTGGAATGAATATTTAAATTTAGATCCAAATTTAAACAATTGGTTTAAGCTGAATTAATTTTTTAATGAAAATAAAATTAGAAAATTTGTCGCTCAGACAAAGTTTCTTTAGAAAATTTGTCGCTCAAACAAAGTTTCTTTGGAAAATTTGTCGCTCAGACAAAGTTTCTTTGAAAAATTTGTCGCTCAGAAAAGTTTCTTTAGAAAATTTGTCGCTCAGACAAAGTTTCTTTAGAAAATTTGTCGCTCAGACAAAGTTTCTTTAGAAAATTTGTCGCTCAGACAAAGTTTCTTTAGAAAATTTGTCGCTCAGACAAAGTTTCTTTAGAAAATTTGTCGCTCAGACAAAGTTTCTTTAGAAAATTTGTCGCTCAGACAAAGTTTCTTTAGAAAATTTGTCGCTCAGACAAAGTTTCTTTAGAAAATTTGTCGCTCAGACGAAGTTTCTTTAGAAAATTTGTCGCTCAGACAAAGTTTCTTTAGAAAATTTGTCGCTCAGACCAAGTTTCTTTAGAAAATTTGTCGCTCAGACAAAGTTTCTTTAGAAAATTTGTCGCTCAGACAAAGTTTCTTTAGAAAATTTGTCGCTCAGACAAAGTTTCTTTAGAAAATTTGTCGCTCAGACAAAGTTTCTTTAGAAAATTTGTCGCTCAGACAAAGTTTCTTTAGAAAATTTGTCGCTCAGACAAAGTTTCTTTAGAAAATTTGTCGCTCAGACAAAGTTTCTTTAGAAAATTTGTCGCTCAGACAAAGTTTCTTTAGAAAATTTGTCGCTCAGACAAAGTTTCTTTAGAAAATTTGTCGCTCAGACAAAGTTTCTTTAGAAAATTTGTCGCTCAGACAAAGTTTCTTTAGAAAATTTGTCGCTCAGACAAAGTTTCTTTAGAAAATTTGTCGCTCAGACAAAGTTTCTCTAGAAAATTTGTCGCTCAGACAAAGTTTCTTTAGAAAATTTCTCGCTCAGACAAAGTTTCTTTAGAAAATTTCTCGCTCAGACAAAGTTTCTTTAGAAAATTTGTCGCTCAGACAAAGTTTCTTTAGAAAATTTGTCGCTCAGACAAAGTTTCTTTAGAAAATTTGTCGCTCAGACAAAGTTTCTTTAGAAAATTTGTCGCCCAGACAAAGTTTCTTTAGAAAATTTGTCGCCCAGACAAAGTTTCTTTAGAAAATTTGTCGCCCAGACAAAGTTTCTTTAGAAAATTTGTCGCCCAGACAAAGTTTCTTTAGAAAATTTGTCGCCCAGACAAAGTTTCTTTAGAAAATTTGTCGCCCAGACAAAGTTTCTTTAGAAAATTTGTCGCCCAGACAAAGTTTCTTTCGCTCAGACAAAGTTTCTTTAGAAAATTTCTCGCTCAGACAAAGTTTCTTTAGAAAATTTCTCGCTCAGACAAAGTTTCTTTAGAAAATTTCTCGCTCAGACAAAGTTTCTTTAGAAAATTTCTCGCTCAGACAAAGTTTCTTTAGAAAATTTGTCGCTCAGACAAAGTTTCTTTAGAAAATTTGTCGCTCAGACAAAGTTTCTTTAGAAAATTTGTCGCTCAGACAAAGTTTCTTTAGAAAATTTGTCGCTCAGACAAAGTTTCTTTAGAAAATTTGTCGCTCAGACAAAGTTTCTTTAGAAAATTTGTCGCTCAGACAAAGTTTCTTTAGAAAATTTGTCGCTCAGACAAAGTTTCTTTAGAAAATTTGTCGCTCAGACAAAGTTTCTTTAGAAAATTTGTCGCTCAGACAAAGTTTCTTTAGAAAATTTGTCGCTCAGACAAAGTTTCTTTAGAAAATTTGTCGCTCAGACAAAGTTTCTTTAGAAAATTTGTCGGTCAGACAAAGTTTCTTTAGAAAATTTGTCGGTCAGACAAAGTTTCTTTAGAAAATTTGTCGGTCAGACAAAGTTTCTTTAGAAAATTTGTCGGTCGGACAAAGTTTCTTTAGAAAATTTGTCGGTCAGACAAAGTTTCTTTAGAAAATTTGTCGGTCAGACAAAGTTTCTTTAGAAAATTTTTCGCTCAGACAAAGTTTCTTTAGAAAATTTTTCGCTCAGACAAAGTTTCTTTAGAAAATTTTTCGCTCAGACAAAGTTTCTTTAGAAAATTTTTCGCTCAGACAAAGTTTCTTTAGAAAATTTTTCGCTCAGACAAAGTTTCTTTAGAAAATTTTTCGCTCAGACAAAGTTTCTTTAGAAAATTTTTCGCTCAGACAAAGTTTCTTTAGAAAATTTTTCGCTCAGACAAAGTTTCTTTAGAAAATTTGTCGCTCAGACAAAGTTTCTTTAGAAAATTTTTCGCTCAGACAAAGTTTCTTTAGAAAATTTTTCGCTCAGACAAAGTTTCTTTAGAAAATTTTTCGCTCAGACAAAGTTTCTTTAGAAAATTTTTCGTTCAGACAAAGTTTCTTTAGAAAATTTTTCGCTCAGACAAAGTTTCTTTAGAAGAAAATTTGTCGCTCAAACTAAGTTTCTTAGTTTCTATTTTCAGCCGGTTGCTGAAAGAAAGTTGCTTTAGAAAATTGGTCACTCAGACAATGTATCTATATATTACTACACACTCTGAACAGCCTTCGTACAACCAGCTGTTAAAAATTATTCATATTCAGCTATTTTCTGCACTCTGTCTCTCATGCCACTCATTAATGTTAAAACATATGAATTGGATGGAGAATGAAATAGTAAATTCACCACTCTCCAATACACCACACTACTATTGAACGGTGTGCAATATCAAACAGCTGAAATGTAAACAATTGATCATAGTTTAATTCGCCACAGGCAGCAAGACCAAACAATGGCCACACACACACAAAAGCTTGAGTGCTGTTTATATATGGGTGAGAGTTAAGCGTCAAAGTTGTTTAAGTCGAAGAGTATGCAGATCAGTTGTTAACAAACGCTCTTTACTAACGGATAGCGGTTATGGCAATAGCGTTGTTTTACCGCCTACAAGCCTACAATCAAGCAATAAAATCATTGTTAATTTTAAAAACAAACAAAAAACAAATATTTGAAAAACGCATTTAATGATCACTCTTATAACAAAAAATAAAAATATTAAGAAATGTTTTAAGCGAAAACAAAAAATGTAAGCAAAATTTTGATTGATTGATTAGAAGCAAAAACAAAAAACCAAACACACATAAATAAAAATTCAAAGTGCCAGTGAATAAATGTGAAACATCTCTCGGTCCCCGGCAGCCGCTTTTGCCAAACACAAAAAAAATTGAAGGTCGTGCGTATTTAAAAACGCATTCTTTTTATTGGCTAGCATTTTGTAAAAATCCCCCACAATTGTTTATCTTTGATTCAAGAAGTTGCTACAAGTAAAAATTTTGCAATGAGACGGCTGGTGTATGTATGTGCATCATGGTCTCATTGAATTTTTGTTGTTTTTTTGTGGCCGCAGCATGGTGAATGACCGGAATCATTAACCTAAAACGTATGTGTGTTGCAGTTGGCATATGATTACGTGATGTAATGTGGAGACGTAGATCAAGTGGCGACAACGCAAATGAAGTTTTTTCTTCAAAAGAAAATAAAAAATATTATCTTTAACAAAACAAATTGGTCTCTTAGCGAAGTATTTTCTTAGGAAACTGCGACAAACTGAGCGACAAATTTCCTTCAAAAACATTGTGTAAGCGGCTCTGACTGAGCGAGGCATATTAAACCATCCTTTCCCGAGGAAAGGGCTATTGAGCTAGCTTTTCCAAGAGGAAAGAGAAAAAAACTACCCTTTCCCAGAGAAATGGGCACTAAAACTATCCTTTCACAGAGGAAAGGGCAATAAAAATACCCTTTCCGAGAAGAAAGGGTAATAAAACTACCCTCTCCATGAGCATAAGGGAATATTGCTGCCCTTTCACAAAACAAGGGCAACATTGATACACTTTAGCAGAGAAAAGGGAAATATTGCTTCCCCTTCCCATAGAAAATGGTTATAAACTATCCTTTCCCAGAAGAAAGGGTAATAAATTTAACCTTTCCAAGAGGAAAGGTGACGAAACTACCCTTGGTCAAAAGAAAAGGTAATGAAACAACCCGTTCTCAGACGAATGGTTAATAAAGCTACCTTTTCCCAGAAGAAATGTTAAAAAAGCAACCCTTCGCAGAGGAAAGGGTAATAACACTACCCTTAAAGTTGGGAAATTGTAATCACACTACCCTTTAAAAAGGGGAAATCGTAATAATACTATCCATTTCCTTGGGAATGATAATTAAATTGTCGTTAAATTGTAATAAAGCTACCCTTCGCCAAGGCAAAGGGTAATAAAGCTACCCTTCGCCAAGGCAAAGGGTAATGAAAGTACCCTTCCCCTGGGAAAAGTGTAATAAAAGTACTCTTCCCCAAAGTAAAAGTGTAAAAAAGTACCCTTCCCCAAGGGAAAGGGTAATAAAAATAGCCTCTCCTATAGGGAAAGCTAAAAAAACTACCATTTCCTACATGAAAGGGTACTTTAACAACCCTTTCCCAGAAGAAAGAGTTAGTAAAATTACCCTTCCCAAAGGAAAGTGCAGTAAAGCCTAAGGGAAAGTGTAGTAAAACCACCCTTCCCAAAAAAAAAAGTGTAATAAAACTACCCCTTCCCAAGGGAATGCGTATTACAAATACCTTTTCCCAAAGGAAAGTGTAGTAAAAGTACCCTTTCAAAGGGAAAGTGTAGTAAAACTACCCTTTTTCAAGGGAAGGTGTAGTAAATTTACCCTTTTCCAAGGGAAAGTGTAGTAATTTTCCACTTTTCCAAGGGAAAGTATTGTAAAACTTCCCTTCCCCAAGGCTAATGGTACTTAAACTCCACTTCCCCAGGGGAAAGTTTGGTAAAACTACCCTTTCCTAGGGGAAAGTGTAGTAAATTTACCTTTTTTCAAAGGAAAGTGTAGTAAATTTACCCTTTTCCAAGGGAAGGTGTAGTAATTTTCCAAGGGAAAGTGTAGTTTTACCACTCTTTCCCTAGGGAAAGGCAAAGCACAGTAAAACTACCCTTTCCAAAGGGAAAGTGTAGTAAAACTACCCTTTTCTCTTGGGGAAGGGTAGGGGAAGGGAATAAAAATTGCAGTCAAATTACCCTTCCACAAGGGAAGGTGTAGTAAATTTAACCTTTTTCAAGGGAAAGTGTAGTAAATTTACCCTTTCCCAAGGGAGAGTGTAGTAATTTTCCCCTTTTTCAATGGAAATTGTATTAAAACTACCCTTTCTCAAGGGAAAGTGTAGTAAAACTACCCTTCCTCAAGAGAAAGTGTAGTAGATTTACCCCTCTTCAAGGGAAAGTGTAGTAAATTTACCCTTTTCCAAGGGTAAGTGTAGTAATTTTCCCCTTTTCCAATCAAAATTGTAGCTAAACTACACTTTCTCAAGGGAAAGTGTAGTAAAGCTACCCTTCGCTAAGGATAGCGAAGTAATCCTACCCTTCCCCAACGGAAAGTTTAGTAAAACTAACCTTCCCCAAAGGAAAGTTTAGTAAAACTAACCTTCCCCAAAGGAAAGATTAGTAAAACTACCCTTCCTCAAGGAAAAGCGTAGTAAAACTACCCTTCCCCAAGGGAAAGAGTAGCATAACTACCCTTCCCCAGGGGAAAGAGTATTGTCTGAGCGACAAATTTTCTAAAGAAACTTTGTCTGAGCGACAAATTTTCTAAAGAAACTTTGTCTGAGCGACAAATTTTCTAAAGAAACTTTGTCTGAGCGACAAATTTTCTAAAGAAACTTTGTCTGAGCGACAAATTTTCTAAAGAAACTTTGTCTGAGCGACAAATTTTCTAAAGAAACTTTGTCTGAGCGACAAATTTTCTAAAGAAACTTTGTCTGAGCGACAAATTTTCTAAAGAAACTTTGTCTGAGCGACAAATTTTCTAAAGAAACTTTGTCTGAGCGACAAATTTTCTAAAGAAACTTTGTCTGAGCGACAAATTTTCTAAAGAAACATTGTCTGAGCGACAAATTTTCTAAAGAAACTTTGTCTGAGCGACAAATTTTCTAAAGAAACTTTGTCTGAGCGACAAATTTTCTAAAGAAACTTTGTCTGAGCGACAAATTTTCTAAAGAAACTTTGTCTGAGCGACAAATTTTCTAAAGAAACTTTGTCTGAGCGACAAATTTTCTAAAAAAACTTTGTCTGAGCGACAAATTTTCTAAAGAAACTTTGTCTGAGCGACAAATTTTCTAAAGAAACTTTGTCTGAGCGACAAATTTTCTAAAGAAACTTTGTCTGAGCGACAAATTTTCTAAAGAAACTTTGTCTGAGCGACAAATTTTCTAAAAAAACTTTGTCTGAGCGACAAATTTTCTAAAGAATCTTTGTCTGAGCGACAAATTTTCTAAAGAAACTTTGCCTGAGCGACAAATTTTTAAAGAAACTTTGACTGAGCGACAATTTTTCTAAAGAAACTTTATCTGAGCGACAAATTTTCTAAAGAAACTTTGTCTGGCGACAAATTTTCTAAAGAAACTTTGTCTGAGCGACAAATTTTCTAAAGAAACTTTGTCTGAGCGACAAATTTTCTAAAGAAACTTTGTCTGAGCGACACATTTTCTAAAGAAACTTTGTCTGAGCGACAAATTTTCTAAAGAAACTTTGTCTGAGCGACAAATTTTCTAAAGAAACTTTGTCTGAGCGACAAATTTTCTAAAGAAACTTTGTCTGAGCGACAAATTTTCTAAAGAAACTTTGTCTGAGCGACAAATTTTCTAAAGAAACTTTGTCTGAGCGACAAATTTTCTAAAGAAACTTTGTCTGAGCGACAAATTTTCTAAAGAAACTTTGTCTGAGCGACAAAATTTTCTAAAGAAACTTTGTCTGAGCGACAAATTTTCTAAAGAAACTTTGTCTGAGCGACAAATTTTCTAAAAAAACTTTGTCAGACCGACCAATTTTCCAAAAAACTTTGTCTGAGCGACAAATTTTCTAATGAAACTTTGTCTGGCCGTCAAATTTTCTAAAGAAACTTTGTCTGAGCGACAAATTTTCTAAAGAAACGTTGTCTGAGCAACAAAATTTCCAAAGAAACTTTGTCTATGTACCAAATTTTCTACAAAAACTTTGTCTGAGCGACAAATTTTCTAAAAGAACATTGTCGGAACGACAAAAATTTTCTAAAAAATTTTTTCTGAGCTTCATATTTGTTATTTAGTAACTTAACAACCTGTTTGATAATTTTTCCCAAAATTTTAATCTGGAATTTTTTTTATCCATTGCTTTTTTTGTTTACTACTTTTTTACTTTCTCATTCAAATAACATATTTGTTATTCTTTAATGTTTATTTAAAGCCTTTCGTTTCACATCAATTGAGTTGTGTTGCGAAACTTGTTTTTGCATTTGCAATGAATTTTTAATTGTTTTCGAATTGCCGACAATAGTCAAGTCAAGCAACTAATAAATGATAACTTTGCAGAGCTTTCATCGTTACTGCTTGCAGCCCGTCCAACTGAAACCACATTTTGTGGCCAGTGGTTGATTGTTTAGTTCGATCGATCGGTCTCCTTAACCCTGACTCCCGCTACAATCGAATAGAGGCTCAAGCAGGGCACGTGACCATTTCGATTTTGGCTTTCGATTCCTATTCGTTTCAATGGGATCTTCCATCAATTGTAATGTCAATGTCCAATAAAATTATTCCCCATAGTTGACAAGCGGCATTGGCGACTTCGTTGGTTATACCTATGACTGGAATTACTCGATCTCCTTTGCCGTGGAATTTGAAGCTCATAAAATTGTATTACAAAAACATCTTTATTCCTCCGTGTATTGAAATAACGCGAATTGCTGCAGCAAACAACAGGCACATACATAGAGGATATCAATTATTTGGAATTTTTTATTTATTTTCTTTTTAGTATTTATTCATATTGGCGCAGATATGCGCATTGGGAGTAGGCAGCAAACAATTGTTGTTTTATTTTTGTTATGTTTACATATGAGTCTCTGCACTACATTTGTGTTTACCAGTTGACGCTATTTAAAAATAAAAATTAAAAAAAGTAATAAAACAGACCTATCACAAAGATGTGGTTATTAGTGATTCTTTGTTAAATAAGTTTTGCTTTTATTTTGTTTTTTAGCACGCTTGTGTGAAATAACAGCAAATGAATTTGATTTGAAAACAAAAACTCCATTTATTCTCACAACTAATTTTAATCATATTTCTTTTTCCTTCGTCTTTAATCCCCATCCTATATAGAAACTTTGTCTGACCGACAAATTTTCTATAGAAACTTTGTCTGACCGACAAATTTTCTATAGAAACTTTGTCTGACCGACAAATTTTCTATAGAAACTTTGTCTGACCGACAAATTTTCTATAGAAAACTTTGTCTGACCGACAAATTTTCTATAGAAAACTTTGTCTGACCGACAAATTTTCTATAGAAAACTTTGTCTGACCGACAAATTTTCTATAGAAAACTTTGTCTGACCGACAAATTTTCTATAGAAAACTTTGTCTGACCGACAAATTTTCTATAGAAAACTTTGTCTGACCGACAAATTTTCTATAGAAAACTTTGTCTGACCGACAAATTTTCTATAGAAAACTTTGTCTGACCGACAAATTTTCTATAGAAAACTTTGTCTGACCGACAAATTTTCTATAGAAAACTTTGTCTGACCGACAAATTTTCTATAGAAAACTTTGTCTGACCGACAAATTTTCTATAGAAAACTTTGTCTGACCGACAAATTTTCTATAGAAAACTTTGTCTGACCGACAAATTTTCTATAGAAAACTTTGTCTGACCGACAAATTTTCTATAGAAAACTTTGTCTGACCGACAAATTTTCCATAGAAAACTTTGTCTGACCGACAAATTTTCTATAGAAAACTTTGTCTGACCGACAAATTTTCTATAGAAAACTTTGTCTGACCGACAAATTTTCTATAGAAAACTTTGTCTGACCGACAAATTTTCTATAGAAAACTTTGTCTGACCGACAAATTTTCTATAGAAAACTTTGTCTGACCGACAAATTTTCTATAGAAAACTTTGTCTGACCGACAAATTTTCTATAGAAAACTTTGTCTGACCGACAAATTTTCTATAGAAAACTTTGTCTGACCGACAAATTTTCTATAGAAAACTTTGTCTGACCGACAAATTTTCTATAGAAAACTTTGTCTGACCGACAAATTTTCTATAGAAAACTTTGTCTGACCGACAAATTTTCTATAGAAAACTTTGTCTGACCGACAAATTTTCTATAGAAAACTTTGTCTGACCGACAAATTTTCTATAGAAAACTTTGTCTGACCGACAAATTTTCTATAGAAAACTTTGTCTGACCGACAAATTTTCTATAGAAAACTTTGTCTGACCGACAAATTTTCTATAGAAAACTTTGTCTGACCGACAAATTTTCTATAGAAAACTTTGTCTGACCGACAAATTTTCTATAGAAAACTTTGTCTGACCGACAAATTTTCTATAGAAAACTTTGTCTGACCGACAAATTTTCTATAGAAAACTTTGTCTGACCGACAAATTTTCTATAGAAACTTAGTCTGACCGACAAATTTTCTATAGAAACTTAGTCTGACCGACAAATTTTCTATAGAAACTTTGTCTGATCGACAAATTTTCTATAGAAACTTTGTCTGACCGACAAATTTTCTATAGAAACTTTGTCTGACCGACAAATTTTCTATAGAAACTTTGTCTGACCGACAAATTTTCTATAGAAACTTTGTCTGACCGACAAATTTTCTATAGAAACTTTGTCTGACCGACAAATTTTCTATAGAAACTTTGTCTGACCGACAAATTTTCTATAGAAACTTTGTCTGACCGACAAATTTTCTATATAAACTTTGTCTGACCGACAAATTTTCTATAGAAACTTTGTCTGACCGACAAATTTTCTATAGAAACTTTGTCTGACCGACAAATTTTCTATAGAAACTTTGTCTGACCGACAAATTTTCTATAGAAACTTTGTCTGACCGACAAATTTTCTATAGAAACTTTGTCTGACCGACAAATTTTCTATAGAAACTTTGTCTGACCGACAAATTTTCTATAGAAACTTTGTCTGACCGACAAATTTTCTATAGAAACTTTGTCTGACCGACAAATTTTCTATAGAAACTTTGTCTGACCGACAAATTTTCTATAGAAACTTTGTCTGACCGACAAATTTTCTATAGAAACTTTGTCTGACCGACAAATTTTCTATAGAAACTTTGTCTGACCGACAAATTTTCTATAGAAACTTTGTCTGACCGACAAATTTTCTATAGAAACTTTGTCTGACCGACAAATTTTCTATAGAAACTTTGTCTGACCGACAAATTTTCTATAGAAACTTTGTCTGACCGACAAATTTTCTATAGAAACTTTGTCTGACCGACAAATTTTCTATAGAAACTTTGTCTGACCGACAAATTTTCTATAGAAACTTTGTCTGACCGACAAATTTTTTGTCTGACCGTTAAATTGTGTCAGTTTGCGGTTTCTCTATCGTTTGATCAGTCAATTACGCTTGGTTTGCTCGGGTCATTAGCGTTGTTACCACATTACCATTTTATTTTTTTTTTTTTTGTAACGATATTAGCTTGGAATAAGAATATCACATAAATATTACCAATTATTATAATTATTTTTTTTTTTTTGTTTCAATTTACTCAGTAAATGCTTTAAATTTTCGTCATTTGTTTACATAATGCGTTCTCTACAATTTGATTGTTGCAAAGAAAGATCAGTTCTGAGGGAATAAATTGTCCCCTAGAGAAACAGAGGGAGAGAAATGTAATATTCAATATATCTTCCCAATGTTTTTTTTTATTTTTTGCTCCCACTCTTTTTATTTCTTATGTTTGTTATTGTTGTTTTGTCTTTTCCTTATGTTACATTTTGCTCTATTAGTTGCCAGATAGAATTGAGAAGACCTGCGTTCTATTGCCAATTTATTTGTAAATTGTTAGTGGTGTAATGGGACATACGTCATACATACATGGACCACACAGTGTTCTTTTAGTATTAAAATAAGTAAAAAAAGGATAAATTGGCCATTGAATCTCAATATTTTTAATAGAAATAGAGGAAAACTACTCTACTGTATGGGCCATGCCCATGGTTAAAGAAAGGCGGTGGTCTAATATTCTCTTTCAGCATTGTCATAATATGAGCTACGATTGTTACGGCATTGTAATTTGTATTTGAAAACAAAAGAAATTGCTTATTTTGCACTGTGTGTTTGTTATTTCTTTAGTCAATTTTCACTCGCAAAGCGAATGCAAAACATGAAACACATAAGCGTTTTGTTCAGTAAACTAATAATTGAATTTTTACAGTAATGAGCAAATCAATAGCACATGGTAGAAATATCATTCTGCGAAACAACGCTTTTCCAAAAAAAAACGAAAAATAAAACAACAATTTCCCAAAGAAAAGGGTAATAAAACAAAACTATTCCAACAGGAAGCGTATTAAAACAGAACAGAACTTTGCAAAAATCAAGTTTTAGAAATACCCTTCCCCAAGGTAAAAGGAAATAAAAGTACCCTTCCCCAAGGGAAAGGGCAATAAAAGCAATTTTTCCCAAGGGAAAGGGTAATAAAAGTACCCTTCCCCAAGGGAAAGGGTAATAAAAGTACCCTTCCCCAAGGGAAAGAGAAAGTACCCTTCCCCAAGAAAAGAATAATGAGAGTAATATTTCCCAAGGGAAAGGGAAATAAAAGTAGCCTTCCCCAAGGGAAAGGGAAATAAAGTACCTTGCCCCAAGGGAAAAGGAAATTAAAAATATCCTTCCCCAGAGGAAAAAGTAATCAAAATACCCTTTTTAAGAGGAAAAAGTAATAAAACTTCCCTTTGTAAAAGAAAAGAGTAGTAAAACTACCCTCTCCCAAAGGAAAAGGTAATAAAACTAACCTTTCTCAGGGGAAGAGGTAATAAAACTACCCTTTTCTAGAGGAAAGGTAATCAAACTACCCTTTCTAAGAGGAAAGAGTAATAAAACCATCTCTTCTCAGAGGAAAGTATAATAAAACTACCTTTTCCCAGCGGTAAGAGTAATAAAACTACCCTTTCCCAGAGGAAAGAGTTATAAAACTGCCCTTTCCTATAGGAAAAGGTAATAAAACTACCCTCTTCCAGAGAAAAAGTTTACAAAACAACCCTTTACAAGAGGTAAGAGTAATAAAATTACCCCTTGCCAGAGGGAAGGGTCATTCAACTACCCTTTACCAGAAGAAATGGTAATAAAAGTACCCTTTCCCAGAGGAAAGGCATATTAAGCCATCCTTTCCCGAGGAAAGGGCTATTGAGCTACCTTTTCCAAGAGGAAAGCGAAAAAAACTACCCTTTCCCAGAGAAATGGGCACTAAAACTATCCTTTCACAGAGGAAAGGGCAATAAAAATACCCTTTCCGAGAAGAAAGGGTAATAAAACTACCCTCTTCATGAGCATAAGGGAATATTGCTGCCCTTTCACAAAACAAGGGCAACATTGATACACTTTAGCAGAGAAAAGGGAAATATTGCTTCCCCTTCCCATAGAAAATGGTTATAAACTATCCTTTCCCAGAAGAAAGGGTAATAAATTTAACCTTTCCAAGAGGAAAGGTGACGAAACTACCCTTGGTCAAAAGAAAAGGTAATGAAACAACCTGTTCTCAGACGAATGGTTAATAAAGTTACCTTTTCCCAGAAGAAATGTTAAAAAAGCAACCCTTTCCCAGAGGAAAGGGTAATAACACTACCCTTTAAGTTGGGAAATTGTAATCACACTACCCTTTAAAAAGGGGAAATCGTAATAACACTATCCATTTCCTTGGGAATGATAATTAAATTGTCGTTAAATTGTAATAAAGCTACCCTTCGCCAAGGCAAAGGGTAATAAAGCTACCCTTCACCAAGGCAAAGGGTAATGAAAGTACCCTTCCCCTAGGAAAAGTGTAATAAAAGTACTCTTCCCCAAAGTAAAAGTGTAAAAAAGTACCCTTCCCCAAGGGAAAGGGTAATAAAAATAGCCTCTCCTATATGGAAAGCTAATAAAACTACCATTTCCTACATGAAAGGGTACTTTAACAACCCTTTCCCAGAAGAAAGAGTTAGTAAAATTACCCTTCCCAAAGGAAAGTGCAGTAAAGCCCAAGGGAAAGTGTAGTAAAACCACCCTTCCCAAAAAAAAGTGTAATAAAACTACCCCTTCCCAAGGGAATGCGTATTACAAATACCTTTTCCCAAAGGAAAGTGTGGTAAAAGTACCCTTTCCAAAGGGAAAGTATAGTAAAACTACCCTTTTTCAAGGGAAGGTGTAGTAAATTTACCCTTTTCCAAGGGAAAGTGTTGTAATTTTCCACTTTTCCAAGGGAGAGTATTGTAAAACTACCCTTCCCCAAGGGAAATGGTACTTAAACTACACTTCCCCAGAGGAAAGTGTGGTAAAACTTCCCTTCCCTAAGAGAAAGTGTAGTAATTTTCTACTTTTCCAAGGGAAAATGTAGTTTTACCACCCTTCCCCAACGGAAAGTTTAGTAAAACTACTCTTCCTCAAGGAAAAGCGTAGTAAAACTACCCTTCCCCAGGGGAAAGAGTAGTAAAACTAGCCTTCCCCAAAGGTAATGTAGTAAAGGTACTCTTCCCCGATGGAAAGTGTAGTAAACTCTCTTCCCCAAGGGAAGGTGTAGAAAACTACCCTTACCTTTCCAGGGAAAGTGTAGTAAATTTACCCTTTTCCAAGGGAAAGTGTACTAAAACTACCTTTTTCCAAGGGAAAGTGTAGTAAATCTAAAGGGAAAGTGTAGCAAAATTTCCCTTCCCCAAGAAAAAGTGTAGTAAAACTACCCTTCCTCGAAGAAAAGTGTAGTAGAACTATCCTTCCCCAAGGGAAAGTGTAGTAAAACTACCTTTCTCCAAGGGAAAGTGTAGGATATTCAACCTTTTCAAGGAAAATTGTAGTAAATTTACCCTTTTTCTTAGGAAAGTGTAGTAAAACTACCCTTCCTTAAGGAAAAGTGTAATAAATTTGCCCTCTTCCAAGGGAAAGTGTAGTATAAGTACCCTTTCCAAAAGGAAAGTTTTTTAAAACTGTCCTTTCCAAGGAAAAGTGTAGTAAAACTACCCTTTGCCAGGGGAAAGTGTAGTAAAACCACCCTTTCCCAAGGGAATGCGTATGAAAACTACCCTTTCCCAAGGGAAAGTATAGTAAAACTACCCTTTGCCAGGGGAAAGTGTAGTAAAACCACCCTTCTCCAAGGGAAAGTGTAGTAAAACTACCTTTCTCCAAGGGAAATTGTAGGATATTCAACCTTTTCAAGGAAAATTGTAGTAAATTTACCCTTGTCCAAGGGAAAGTGTAGTAAATCTACCCTTTTACATAGAAAAGTGTGGTAAAACTACCCTTCCTCAAGGAAAAGGGTAATAAATTTGCCCTCTTTCAAGAGAAAGTATAGTAAAACTACCCTTCCCCAAGGAAAAGTGTAGTAAAACTACCCTTCTTCAAGGAAAAGTGTAGTAAAACTACCCTTCTCCAAGAGAAAGTGTAGTAAAACTAATCTTTCCTAATGGAAAGTGTAGTAAAACTAGGCTTCCTCAAGCGAAAGTGTAGTAAAACTACCCTTCCCCAAGGGTAGGAGTAGCAAAACTATCCCTCCTCAAGGGAAAGAACTACCCTTCCCCAAGGGAAAGCGTACTAAACCTAGCCTTCCCCAAGGGAAAGCATAGTAAAACTACCCATCTTCAAGGGAAAGTGTAGAATTGTTACCCTTTTCCAAGGGAAGCTGTAGTAAATTAAGCCTTTTCCAAGGGAAAGTGTATTAAGCCTAACTTAACCGAAGGGAAAGTGTAGCAAAACTACCCTTCCCCAAGGGTAAGTGTAGTAAGACTACCCTTCCTCAAGAGAAAGTGTAGTAAAACTACCCTTCCCCAAGGAAAAGTGTAGGTAAACTACCCTTCTCCAAGAGTAAGTGTAGTAAAACTACTTTTCCCTAAGGGAAAGTGAAATAAAACTACTTTTCCCCAAGGGAAAGTGAAATAAAACTACACTCCCCTAAGGGAAAGTGTAGTAAATTTACCCATTTTCAAGGGAAAGTGTTGTAGAACTACCCTTCCCAAAGGAAGTGTGGTAAAATTTCCCTTCCCCAAGCGAAAGTGTAGTAAAACTACCCTTTCCCAAGGGAAAGTATTGTAAAACGACCCTTACCCAAGGTAAAATGTAGTATAACTACCCTTCCCCAAGGGAAAGTGTGGTTAAACTACCCCTCCGCAAGGGAAAGTGTAGTAAAACTACCCTTCCTCAAGGGAAAGTAAAACTACTTTTCCATAAGGGAAAGTGTAGTAAAACTACCCTTCCCCAAGGGAAGGGGTAGTAAAACTACTTATCCCCAAGGGAATGTGTGGTTAAACTACCCTTCCCCAAGGGAAAGTATAGTGAAACTACCCTTTTCCAAGGAAAACTTTATTAGAACTATCCTTCCCCAAGGGAAAATGTAGTAAAACTACATTTCACCAAGGGAAACTGTAGTAAATTTACCCTTTTCCAAGGCAAGGTGTTGTAAAGGTACCCTTCCCCTAGCGAAAAGTTAATAAAGCTACCCTTCTTTAAGGCAACGGGTTGATATCATAACGCAATTGTGCTATAATTTTGCCCACATTTGTTTTATACAATTTCCCTGTAAATGTCTATTATTTATTTAGTTTGCCAGTGTATTTGTGAGCATTCGTTTCCCAGATGATCATCAAAAACAAAATTCGATTCAAAACAAATCTCACCGCAAAATTTCACTTACAAAAAATAAAAATAAAAAAATAAACAGAAATGCAAAGCGAGTATCGTTAGCAAATATCGCATAAAATCTCGCCAAATACATTCAGTTGCAAATGTTCTAATTAATGGTTAACATGAAACGGTGAAAAACGGTTAGCCAAGAGAAAAGAAACAAAAATAATTGAAGTGAAAATAAAAGAAACAAAATTCAATTCAAATTGTTCATGCAACTTAACCAAAAATAATCAAAACAAAATGTATGAAGAGAAAATATAAAAATTTGAAACTTTAATATACCCAGAGTGATGAAAAGTGATTCAAAATAAGCCATGTGGTGAAAATTCAGCCACAAAACAAAAGAAAAGAAGTGTTGAAACAAAAGAATCTCTAAAATATTTAAACAAATAAATAAAGGAATATATATATAATTTAATTGTTATTTTGTTATTATCTCAATTGCCATAATAAAGTTTGAGCAATGCAAGATATGCGAGAATCTAATAAAGAATAGATAAAAATATTGAAAAATCATTTCAAAGTGCTGTGCTTGAGAAATTCCCTTTTGAAAAAGAATTGATTATAAAATAAACCCCAACGATTGAATATATTACGACACAGAGTGTGAAAATTGCTTGATATAATAGGCTAAATAATCTTATCGTTCGGCTGCTACAGCAAATATAAAAAAAAAAATCTTTATATCTAAGTTAGATTAATAATGAACATAAAAGTGAACATGTGGATAAATGAGGGCACTGGCTAATAGTAACTGACCAAGTCTATTGTGAAAAGTTCGGTAAATCACAAAGCAACAATAAATGGGCTCTAAAAAGTAAATCTTATCTAGAATAAAAATTAGATTAAGGTTACATTTTCTGTAAACGGAAGCCTTAGGTATATATTGGGATGCCCAAAAAGTAATTGCGGATTTTTTAAAAGAAAGTAAATGCATTTTTAATAAAACTTAGAATGAACTTTAATCAAATATACTTTTTTACACTTTTTTTCTAAAGCAAGCTAAAAGTAACAGCTGATAACTAACAGAAGAAAGAATGCAATTACAGAGTCACAAGCTGTGAAAAAATTTGTCAACGCCGACTATATGAAAAATCCGCAATTACTTTTTGGGCAACCCATAACTTGCTACTAGTGTTTGCACTTATTTACCTTAACAAAACGATGAAAATAGGCAGCGGATGCCATGTACCGAAGCCTGTAATCGGTTTCTGTGCTCTAAATCCTAAAAGTAACCTCGAAGAGATAGATGCCTGAAATTCGGTGCTGCTCACAAAATCCTTAATCGTTTTCCATACCATGTCCCTGGGCTGGTTCGAGCCTGGTACGGTATCCGCACTCATGTGTCGAAGACTATTATCTGCGAAAACCGGGCATTGACATAGGATATGTTTCAAAGTCTTCTCATCTTCCCTACAGGCCCTACACTCGCTATCACTTGCCGCACCTATTCTGCATAAGTGCGCCTGTGGTCCTAGGTAACCCGTAATTATATCGAAAGCCATACTTATCTCCTTTCTGCTTTCTCCCTGTCTTCTCACGATCCGAATCCTCCATGGGCCTTCCTGATGGCAGTATCCCTACTTTCAATGTCAGATGAAGCGGACAGTGATAGAGCTACACACGCTATCACTTGTCACGCCTATTCTGCATAAGTACGCCTGTGGTCCTAGGTAACCCGTAATTATACCGAAAGCCATACTTACCTCCTTTCTGCTTTCTCCCTGTCATCTCAGGACCCGCATCCCCCAAGGAATCCGGAATCAACACCATCACTCTCCGCTGAACCCGAAAATTACGATCGCGTTGCTTCAAATACGTTTAAAAGATCGCCGCAAGTAGCGAATCTTGGATCTAAGAGTATTTGTGCTACCGTGTGGGTCTTCGAAGTCGTGCCAAATCCAACGAAAGTTATTCCTGTAAGAAGCACTTCGAAGTAAATGGTCACCTGTTTCTTCGGCAAAACTGCTCATGAGGCGACTGTTACGTTTGAGCATCATAAGACCGTCAAGTCTTAGTGCATCACAATTTGATTGCCTGAAGTCTTGGGAGAAATTCGAAAAACGAACAAGAGAAGACGAGTCATTGTTCTTCATGACAATGCAAGCTCTCACACATAGGCTCAAACCATCGCCTTTTAGACCGATTAAAACATTAAATGGATGGATCATCTGCAGACATCTGATTTCTTTTTATTCCCGCACATTAAGATAAAAATGGGTGGCCAATGGTTTTCATCGCCAGAAAATGCTGTTGAAGCGTTCAATGAACATGTTACGGATGTGTCTCAATCGGACGGAAAAAAGTGCTTTAACATTTGGCTGAGCGCATGCAAAAGTGCGTAAATCATCCTGGAGGATAGTTTGAAAAACAATAAAACCGTTTTTGATGATAAAAATTTGCATTTTTATTATAAGGCCAGAAATTTATATAGCAGCCCTTGTACCACAGGACATTCCCTTGTACCACTGCATTCTGTGTTCGTCCTGGTCTCCGTCTAGAGAATAGTATTAAGGTCAGGCTGTCGAAAACTTATATCAGTCGATGGGTCCTCAATGAAGACCCCCCAAGCCAACTTTATCCTCTAGCTTTGATACATTCGTGTAGCATGAACTTCCAGATGGCCATACCAGAGCTCCGTCAATCCCAGACTGTGCTGCTGGCAGCAATACCTCCCACCCGACCTCAAGTGTCGTCTCAAGTATCCGTTCCCAAACCTCTTATATTCCATCCAGGTTTCCTATCGTCGTCTCGATTATACCGCATGTCAAGTATGATTTCGACTTATATAGTGATATAGCCTCCATATAAACCGATCCTCGGATTTGACTTCTAGATGCATTAATTTTCACCTGATTTCGCTGAAATTTGGTACAAAGACTTCTGCTCTAGCATTCGTGCCAAGTATGATCCGAATCGGTATCTATACTGATATAGTCACTATTACCCGATTTGACTACTTGAGACCATAGCAGCCGCAATCAATTCCCGATAAAATTCAAAAACGTATTGAGTTAAAAAAGGCAAATTTTTAGCAGAATCCATGGAGGTGGGTGCCCAAGATTCGGCCCATCGAAGGACAGGAAGGCAACACATCGAAATATCCGTCTGTCTGTTAAAATCACGCTACAGTCTTAAAAAAATTTGAGATATTGAGCTGAAACTTTGCACAGATACTTTTTTTGTCCATAGGCAGAAGATGGGCTATATCGGACTATATCTTGATATAGACCCCATATAGACCAATCCGTCGATGTAAGGCCTTAGACCCATAAAAGCAACATTTATTATCCGATTTTGATGAAATTCGGGACAATGAGTTGTGTAAGGCCACTCGACATCCTTCTGCAATTTGGCCCAGATCGGTCCACATTTGGATATAGCTGCAATATAGACCGATCTCCCGATTTAAGGTCTTGGGCCCATAAAAGGCGCATTTATAGTCCGGTTTCGCTGAAATTTGAGAAAGCGAGTTGTGTTAGGGCCTTCGATATCCTTGTTTAATTTGGTTAAGATCGGTACAGATTTGAATATAGATGCCATATGGATCGACCTTTCGATTTAAGGTTTTGGGCCCATAAAAGACGCATTTATTGTTCGATTTCGCCGAAATTTGAGACAGTGAGTTGTGTTGGGCCCTCCGACAACCCTCTTCAATTTGATGCAGATCGGTTCAGATTTGAATATAGCTGCCATATAGACCGATATCTCGATTTAAAGTCTTGGCCCCATAAAAGGCGCATTTATAATCCGATTTCACTGAAATTTGACTCAGTGACTTATGTTAGGCTTTTCGACATCCGTGTGATATATGTTTCAGGTGGGTCTATATGTGCATAAAGCTACTGAAAAGACCAATTTTTGTTCACCAAATTCGGACCGTGCCGAAATTGGTCCGAATCGGACCATATTTTAATAAAGCTGCTATGGGAGCATAAATATGCATTTTTCACTGGATTATGACGAAAGGTGGTTTACATATATACCCGAGGCGGTGGGTATCCAAAGTTCTCCTAGGCCGCACTTATCGCTTTCTTACTTGTTTTTGAATTCATTTTTTTATACATGAATAGACTTGGTCAGCTATATGTAAGTGCTTATTGATAAAAAATAGGAAGATTTAATTTAAAAAAATAATTATTTATATAAATAATAAAATGTTAGTATATAACAGCTAACAAATTAAATATTTTTTTTTTCATTATAAACAGATTTAAAAAAAATAGTTTAAAATAAAAAACAACAAAAAAAGTGTGGTAATTTATATAACTTAAAAGATTATTATTAACTATCAAGTATCAAATTGTGACAGTGTTGCCAACATGTTTACCATACCCTTTTATCGGGAAAATGTCTTAACCGCATCGCTAAGTGATGCATCAGCCTTATCCAAGACTCGTGCCGTATGTATTTTATTATTTTAATTGTAATTTTTTAAAAAATAATCCTTAAAAGCTGTACTAATATAGTTTAGAAAGTCAAACGCAAAATTAACAAATCCGATTGAATTTTTTCAAGGATACTTATTTATTTGTGCTTTGAAACAATTTTACCGTCCTAAGGTCTAGAGGATGGTGAATTTGCCAGAAGGCGAATTTTTTTTCATATTATGAGTGTTACTTTCACCTAAGCATTGAATCTCCCAACCCTAGATTGGCGATTATACTGTGAATAAGGAGTTATTTATTTTAGGTTAGGTTAGGCTGAAAAGAGGGTGCGGATATTAATCAGCCCCAAAAACTCTTTTTCCATGCCACTAGGGATATACATCTAAGCCAGCAATCGGCTTGTTATGCGCTCTAAATACTAAAAAAGTAACATCGAAAAAGAAAATCTATGTAAGGAATTCCATGCTACTGACAAAATCCTTAATTGTTTTCCACGCCACACCTCTAAGTTGGTTAATGTCTGGTATTGTGTCCTCACCTAAGTGCCGCTACCCCTTATTGCATCGATTTAACATAAGTGAGCTCGTAATCCTATGTGACCCGTTATGATACTGTGAGGTATACTGACCTCCTTCTTACTTTCTTTCAGTATAAGATCTGGATCTGGATCTCCCCACAGGTTTTTCGCAGTCCTACCAACCGTTTCGCTGCTCCACAGGATTGTATGCACATTTGTCGCCCACGCCCTTAACTCGGACTGCGTAGACTAGAGCTCGCAAACTATCGATAATCGCAACATTCGATAGTATCGATACTATCGTTAATTTCCCATCACCTTTATTTCAAACGAAAATGAGAAGTAAAAATCTGAAGATCGACTTATATAGAAGCAATATCAATGCACAGACCAAATAAAACCAAGATTAATAAAGTCAGTTGGAAGTGGAGAATATATAGGCGCAAAGTATCTTTTAGGATACATTCAGTGTCGGGTTGCTTATTTTTGTTTAATTTTGCAAGAAATTTAACTTTCCGATAGTATCCATCGGAAAAATGTCAATCGATATTCAGTCAAAAAATTAATTAGTGTAATCGATATTTTGCTAACTCTATCGTAGACCCGAAAGGCTTCGGGTTAACCAAGTTTATTGACGGCAGTTCTCTGGCCTTCACTGCCAAATCGTCTGCTTTCTCCTTCCCAGTTACTCTGCTATGGCCCGGCAACCAAACGATGCGGATCGTGCCATCATCAGAGAAGGGGTTAATCTCCTTCTTACATTCCAAGAATATTCGTGATCTTGCCGTCCTGGTTGTTATTGCCCTTATGGCCTGTTTACTGTCCGTAAAGATGTTCATACTCGACGTCCTTGGACCACACCACCTCACGCATTCCGTGATTGCCCGAATTTCCGCCTGTAGGACCGTATTATGGTTAGGCAGTCTAAAACAGATCTCAGTCCCTGGGTTCTCAATGTAGACCCCCAGACCCAATCTGTCCTCTAGCTTTGATCCATCCGTGTAATATGATCTTCCAGATGGCAATACAAAGGTTCCGTCAATCCAAGACTGTGCCGCTGACAGCAGTGCTTTCTCTCGACCTCAAGTTTCGGCTCAGGTATCCGATCGGAAACTTCTTCCATTCCTTCCAGGTTTCCTATGGTTATTTATTTTGGTCTTTGATGATGTTCTTGAAGCATCAGACTTGCAGACAGGGAACGCAGATTTTAAGTATGGTATGAATAGATCCCGCTACGTTAACCCCACTACCCTGAAGATATTTGCTGTATTTTATTATACTCACCATCATAGGAGGAGGGTATACTATTCTAGTCATTCCGTTTATAACACCTCGAAATAATGATTGAAGATAAAGTATATATTTATTTTCTTGATCGTCTCGACATTCTGAGTCGATCTAGCAATATCTATCCGTTTGTCCGTCTGGCAAAATATCGATGGCACTATCGATAATTAATTTTTTTCACTGAATATCGATTGATATTTTTCCGATTGATACTATCGGAAAAGTTTAATGTTTTGCAAAGTTAAACAAAAATAAGCGATGCGACACTAAATGTATCCTCTAAGATGCATTGGGCCTATAGAGGGCGCAATTTTCATCCGATTAAGCTAATATTTTGTATAATGATTTCCCTCATGACTTCCGACCGATTTTATTATTCTCCTTATTTTTAATTCTTATTTTCGTTTGAACTAAAGGAAAATGGGAAAATAACGATAGTATCGATATTATCTATACTTATTATTAAAACTATCGAAAACATGGAATGTTGCGATTATCGATAGTTTGCCAGCTCTAGGTCGAACGCGTAAAGCTAGCCGTTTGAAATTTTGCACAGATACTTATTATTGATGTAGGTCGTTAGGGATTGCAAATGGGCCATATCGGATCAGATTTAGATATAGCTCCCATATAAACTGATGGCTCGATTTGACTTCTTGAACCCTTACAAGCCGCAGTTTGAGTCCGATTTGGCTGAAATTTTGCATGTATCTCAATCGATACGATATCTTTAAATGATTTTCTAATACCTCAATTAACAGATTGGCTGTACTATAAAAGAAAATAAAAAAACTTTCCATTCCAAATGAAAATATTTACCCTATATACATATTATTTAAGGTAACGGTAATTTTAAAACATGAGCAAAGCGATGGTTTTGATACCTTTTTTACCTCATCTCCCTCTCTCTCTCTTGCACTATTAAATGCTCTCACACTCTCTCCTTCTGTCTCATACTCATTCACTCTTTGCCTAGCAAGCGATTAAATGCTATAAACATAATAAAACAACAACAACAAAACGAAATCAAAACAAAACAATTGACTCTTGGCTGTTTGGTTAATTGCAATAAAATCCGCACACACTCATACACACATAGGCAGGCATACGACTTAATTTCAATTAAAAATAGAACAAACCAAGTAGTGAGGAACTGAGGGAGGCTGTGGGAGATTTCTTTGCCACTAGCCTATCAATATGAAAACATTGTTTGTCATATATACAATGGCTTAGTTAAAGGATCACGATGTTTTTGAGCTGGCATTACATATCTGTAAGGGACACATATGTCCCTTCATATCTGTAAGGGGCAGAGAGAGAGAGAGAGAGTGTGAGAGAGAGAGAGAGAGTGAGAGAGAGTGGTGGGTTTCTTTGAATATATTGCTGGTAATGCTATAGAACAACATTTCATTTTTTCAATAATTATTTTGAACGAGGAGATAAAAAAAAGAATACACGTTTATCGATAAAATATATAGAAGACAAGTTTATCGGTGTTTAGAAATTTAACATTATGAGGTAACCCATAGTGGGGAGCGAATTTGTTTTGTTTTATAACTTAGTTCAGAAGAAAAGAACTTATCCAAAAACAAAATCTCCTTACTATGTAACATTCTCTTGGTCATTAAAGTTCGTATCCCTAAGGGGTAATCTGTAGTCGGCTGTAGCAAGCCAAAATAATTGAGATGAAAATTTAATTTTGTAAATAACAGTGACGCAAAGGCTAGCAAGTCCGCCTATGACGCCAAACACCAGGGTTCGAATCCCGGCGTGAACTTCATAAACATTTTAGCAGTGATTATGTTCTTACTAATGCCGGCTTCATTTGTGAGATATCCTGCCGTTTTGAAACATCTCTACCAATGTGAGAAGTATCCCCTCTTCCCCTTAATGGAATGTTCTTGGGATTTTTTTTTTGTTTTCTATGAATTCATTTTTTTTTCTTATTACTATTAAAATGGCTTTCATAAAATTGTTTATATTGAGATTAATGTCTAAAAATTACATTTTCTCATGTAGGACACTTTACAAATTATTTGGGAACAATTTTCATTAAAATTTTGCTCAACTCTATCCCATTGTGCAGGTGTTAAAGAGCTGTTGTTTATTATGCAAAACATATAACACGTTTTTTATTTATAGTTTTTGTTGCAATGACTACAAACATAAAATAAATTCAATGATAAAGGCAGAACAACAAAACGTTAGGCACAAACATTTAGCCGCATTGACAGATTCTAATGAAATCAATTATAATATGAAAGCAGGTGTGAAAATAAAATCAACTCAAAATAAATAAAAAATAATAAAAATTATTATGTGGAAATGTATAGTTATTGAATTTATTCAGAGAAATTTCCTATAAAAATGAAAAAAAAATATTTGAGATGTTTTTGTTTAATTTTAATTTTTATACCCTCCACCATAGGATGCGGGTATACTAATTTCTTCATTCTGTTTGTAACTACTCGAAATATTCATCTGAGACCCCATAAAGTATATATATTCATGATCGTCATGTCAGTTTAAGTCGATCTAGCCATGTCCGTTCGTCTGTCCGTCCATCCGTTCGTCTGTCTGTCGAAAGCACATTAACGAAGGAGGAGTACAGCTAGCCGCTTGAAATTTTGCACGAATACTTCTTATTAGTGAAGGTCGGTTGGAATTGTAAATGGACTATATCGGTCGATGTTTTGATATAGATGCCATATAAACCGATCTAGGATATTGACTTCTTGAGCCTCTAGATGACGCAATTCTTAACCGATTTGGCTAAAATTTTGCATGAGGTATGTTGTTATGATTTGCAACAAGTGTGTTAAGTGGGGTTGAAATCGGTTCATAACCTGATATAGCTGTCATATGAACCGATCTGGAGTCTTGACTTCTTCAGCCAATTCCAATTCAGCAATTTCTATCCGATTTGGCTGAAATTTTGCACGAGGTGTGTCAAATATGGTTTTAGTTGGTCCATAACCTAATATAGCTGCCATATAAACTGATCTGGGATTTTGACTTCTTGAGCCTCTAGAGGGCGCAATTTCTATCCAATTTGGCTGAAATTTTGTACAACTTCTCTCATGACCTTCAATACGTGTCAATTATGGTCTGAATCGGTCTATAGCCTGATATAACTCCCATATAAACTGATCTCCCTTTTTTACTTCTGGAGCCCCTAAAGAGCTCAATTTTTATACGAATTGGCTGAAATTTTACACAACGATTTCTACTATTGTTTCCAACATTCAATTCAATTATGCTCCGAATCGAACGATAACTTGATATGATAGCTCCAATATCATAGCAATTATTTTCTTTCATCATATATTTGCCTAAAAATAGATACCGGGAAAAGAACTCGACAAATGCGATTCATGGTGGAGGGTATATAAGATTCGGCCCGGCCGAACTTAGAAGTTTACTTTTACTTGTTATACCTACCACCATAAGACGAATACTTCGAGGTGTAGCAAACGGAATGACTAAATGAATATACCCCCTATTCATTTAGTCATTCCGTTTGTAACACCTCGAAATATTCGTCGAAGACCCCATAGAGTATATATTCTTGATCCTCTCGACATTCTGAGTCGATCTAGCCATGTCCGTCCGTCCGTCTGTCGAAATCACGATAGAGGTCGAACACGTGTAGCTAGCAGCTTGAAATTTAGCACAGATACTTAATATCGATGTTGGTCGTTGGGGATTGCAATTGGGCAATATTGGTTTAGATTTAGATATAGCTCCAATATAAACCGATCTCGCGATTTGACTTCTTGAGCCATTGGAAGCCATAATTTTTATCCGATTTGGCTGAAATTTTGCATGTAATGTTCTGTTATCACTTCCAACAACTGTACTAAGAGCGGTCCAAATTGGTCGAGAACATGATATAGCTGCCATATAAACCGATAGCCCGATTTGACTTTTTGAGCCCCTGGAAGCCGAAATTTTTATCCAATTGTGCTGAAATTTTGCACGTGGTGTTCTGTTATGACATCTAATAACTATTTTGAGTACGGTCCCAATCGGTCTATAACCTGATATAGTTCCCATATAAACCGATCTCCCAATTTGACTTCTTGAGCTCCTGGAAGTCGCAATTTGTCCGCTTTGGCTTAAATTTTGCACATAGTGTTCTGTTATGATTACCAACAACTGTGCCAAATACAATCCAAATCAGTCAAGAACCTGATATAGCTCCCATATAAACCGATTTTCCGATTTGACTTCTTGAGCCCCTGGAAGCCGCAATTTTTGTCCGATTTGGTTTAAATTTTGCACATAGTGTTCTCCTATGACTTCCAACAACTGTGCTAATTACCGTCCAAATCGGTCTATAACCTTATATAGCTCCCATATAAACCGATCTCCCGATTTGATTTCTTGAGCCCCTGGAGGCATAAATTTTCTTCCAATTTGGCTTAAATTTTGCAAGTGATGTTCCGTTATGACTTCCAACAACTATGTCAAGTACATTCCAAATCGATAAAGAACCTGATATAGCTCCCATATAAACCGATATCCCGATTTGACGTCTTGGGCCCAGCGGAGGCTCAATTTTCGTCCGATTTGGCTGAAATTTAGCATGTGATGTTCTTTTTTGACTGTGCTAAGTATGGTTTAAAATCGGTCTATAGCCTGATATAGCTCCCGTATAAACCGAACTCCCGATTTGACTTCTTGAGCCCCTGTAAGCCTCAATTTTTATCCGATTTGGCTAAAATTTTGCACATAGTGTTCGATAGGTCCATAACCAGATATAGCTCCCATATTTTAGCCGAATCCATAGTGGTGGGTTCCCAAGATTCGGCCCAGCCGAACTTAGCACGCTTTTACATGTTAGTTAGTTTTTTATCATGTTTCTATTTATCCATGTCCTTGAAGTTTCCATTTTTCGATTACCCACTTGTGAGGTGTGTGAATTTTCGTTTAGTGTTTACACACTCAGACGAGACTTGGAGCCAAATGGCAAGGACGACGCCAGCCTGTCAATATTATTTCTACACAAACCGAATGTCCTTGCTTTTGGCCAATTGTTTCCTTGTATTTTATTTGTTTGCTTGACAATAAACAAATATCAATTTAAAAATAAATAAACGTACAAACAAAAGCAGCACTTATTCATGTATACGTCTACAAATAATATTTACAGCCCAAAGAGAAATCTTTTGAAGATGCAAAAAAAAGTATGACTTTCTGTTGTGTGTTTTTTCTCAACGTAAAGAAAAAATATTTGCTCAGATTGAGAAGGACACACCCTGTTAGTGGAAATGTTTTGTTGTATAGCCCTCATTATATGAAGGGGTAAAGGGAACTAATGGTCTCTGTCTTATTTCTTTGCCACTGTTTGACTAGTTTACATGTCTCTTTAGAAATATGGTTTAAATGATAAATGTTTCCTTAATAAGGCGGAACCGAGTTCCTTCAATGATACAACATTGATGAAGGTCATTTCTGGTCAAAGCTTTTGCCATTTTAGATACAAAAGGGTTTGTAGTTTAATCAAAAGAAAAGAAATATTTATAAATATGATTTGTTAAGAAATGTGTATGTATGTATGTACTACAGATCCTGAATGAGGAGGGTTTTGAACCCATCTGCCATGCAGACGATGCACAGTGGCCCAAACGCCGGAAAAATTGGAAATAATTCCACAACTTTTTATCTCTTGATTTGAGCAGTGAAAAATGTTCTAGACATTTGTTGAGGAGAGCATAGGCTTTCAGGTCTATTCTTTAATACAGGCTGGTCTATATCAGTTCCATGCCATATATGATCCATATCGGTCCATATTTGGACATAGCTGTCATATAGATCGATCTTCAGATTAAAAACCTTAAAATTGCGGTTTCCAGGGGCTCAAGAAGTCAAATCGGGAGATCGGTTTATATGGGAACTACATCTAAGTCTGAACCGATATGGTCCATTTGCAATCCCGAAAGACCTACATCAATATTTAATTCTTGACCGATTTGGACTGTACTTGGCACAGTAGTTGAAAGTAATAACAGAACACTACATGCAAAATTTAAGCCAAATCGGACAAAAATTGCGGCTTGTATGGGCTCAAGAAGTCAAATCGGGAGATCGGTTTATATGGGAGCAACATCTAAATCTGAACCGATATGGCCCATTTGCAATCCCCAATATCTGTGCGGCTACCTTTACTCTTTGGACCGCTATCGTGATTTTGACAGACGGATGGATGGCTAAATCGACTCAGAGCGTCAAGACGATCAAAAATGTATATCCTCTATGGGTCTTAGACGAATATATCGAGGTGAAACAAACGGAATGACTAGATTAGTATAGCACCATCCTATAATGGTGGGTATAAAAATGCGTATTTTTTTATCTGATTTGATGTTTTGAACGTGAAGATTTATTAGCCATATCTACAACCAGGCCCAGACAGGTTCATCTTTAGGTATGGAAATGCAAATTGCCCATGAACATTCCATTAAGGAACTGGGGCAAACATCTCAGAAATCAATGAGTGCTGTCCGATTCAATTTCAAGCTCAATTTAAGGGACCTCCTTTTTACAGCCGAGTCTGAACGGCGATACCTCTTTGGGCAGAAGTTTTACATGGCAATGTACCTAACAAATGTCGCCAGCATGAGGAGGGGTTAACCACAGGTGAAAAAATTTTTGATGGTTCTGCCAGGATTCAAACCCACGCGCTGAACGATCCTGATATCCATGAATCATTTGAATCATTTGATATCCATGTTATTCCGATGGTCCACTTTTGATTTTGGATGGTGTTTTGGGGGTAAGGGGGGAGGATGCGCCCCTTCAGATATCAAATATGACTATAAAATTTGAGTCCAAACTCAAAACCCCCATAGCAGACTAAGTGACCACATTATTGGCACAACAAGCCGAATACTGGCTTAGGTGCATATCCATACTGGCATGGGGCGTATTTACATCCGCACCCTCTTTTCAAACTGACCTAACCTAACCTACAGAAATAGAAATTTAAGTTGTTCTATAAAAATTAAAATTTCATTGTTATAATAAAAATGCGTCTTAAATGTTTATTTCGTGTGCCTTTTCAACATGGAATAACAATAAATATTTCACAAACCATTTGCGGCATGACTCTCTTATCGGGCCACTCCTTTGAATGGATATGGATGTTCGAAAATGTATTCGCCACGTACAAAAGAAAAAAAAACAAGCCTTTATTACCAGGGAGACAACGACAATGCTCTTTTGAAAAATTCAATGGAGTGAAAAATGTTACAAGGCTACAAAAGTCATTCATTTCGACTTTAAATGGCCTACAATGCCATCTCATCTCACCATATGGACCAGGGTGTGTATGAATTTTTCTTATTACGCTGTGGGCAAGGGACTCCAACATGGTAATGATGGTGCTGCTACTGCTGCTGCTGGTTTTGTCTCTCGCCTGTTGTCTGATTACCATGACTCCAAGCGCCAAGGGGAGAGGTGTGTGGTGCTGGCATAAACACCTACCATATTGTTTGAATAAATAATTAATTCATACTCGTAAATGTTTATTGCGGCATTTTAAAAGAACGACACTTTTATTCAACCTCTCTCGCATTTACTCTCTTTCGAGGGCAGCATAGCAATTTATTCGACATCCATTTGTCTGAACACTGGTCATTATTCCTTGTAATAGTTGAATGTTCAAAAATGTTCAAAACATTATCAAATAAAAAAAATAGAAACTGCCTAGTCATCCAAAGCCAACAAATCCTTGACAGGAACTGGTGGCACATTGTAACAAACATAACTGCCCTTAATAACTGAAAAAAAAACAAAGAAATTGAAAAACTTGTACCACAAACAAAGTTGCCAAACAAAAATTATTTCGGAAACGGAAAATTTTATTAATGGGTTGGTAAAAACATATGTTTTTTACTAAAATTTTAATTTTTATAAAAATTTGTTAAAAAAATTACCTCCACTAAAAAGTTTTTCCAACATTGTATTTATGTAGAAAATTTTGCTAAAATTTAAGTTTTTGTTGGGAAATTTAAGCAATGTGTGTTTTTAATAAAAATAATTTAGCCAACTTAGATTTTTTCTAAAACAAAAAAAAATCCGCCCTTTAAGGCAACATTGCCCTCAACCATCACCCACCTCATCCCATCATCAACATTTCTCAGTTTTATTGCAACCGCAATGTGGCCACCAGCAACCACCTCTGCTATTACCTCGTTTTAACACCAGGTGGAATGCGTAAGTGAATCCAACAAAAGCCCGAATATCCTTTTGGCTCCAAACATTATGGTCATTAAGTAATTGTTATGCATCCCCCGTGCAATATTCCGGATCCTTTTGCCATTTTGGGAACTTTTAGCAACTGCCAAGTGGTATGAAACGAAATTCATTTCGTTTTATTTTATGGATGCCATGGGTTGCTGCGACATGACACATTGTTGTAAAGTTACTCAACCTTGCAACCCATCCATGGCTCCCATCATTTGGTGGGTGGCATTTAGGCATAAATTAAGAACAATATGAAGCGGTTTTTAATGATTTATGGATGGCTTCCGTACACTACAGCATCTCTGCAACTCAATTACAAGCGGAATTATTTGCCAGAGAAGAATGTAAGATAATGGGAATTGTGACAAATTGCAATGGGTACCAATGGCAGCATAATTGGTCATTGCTCTTGTTTCGCAAAGGAAAATATTATTCCGCAGAAGACCAAAGAGATCAAAGTAAAACTAATGAGTTTAAAAAAATATATATATTTAAAATAAATAGCTTAAGGGACAACACAACTTTAATTAGAGATTATATAATGAGAAACAATTGACTAAAAATAAATAAAAGTTAAGGAAGTGGTAGTTCTAGTACACTTTGGAAACTCTTTCCAAAGGAAGTAGTTTTAGTACCCATTTACCAAGCAAAGGTGAGCCTTCCCAGCGGAAAAAGAAGTTTCAGCACCCTTTCCCAAAATAACTAGAAGTTTAGCTCCCTTTCCCAATGACAAGCGTAGTTTTAGTACTGTTTCCCAAAGAAAAGGACAGTTTTAGTACTGTTTTCTAAAGAAATGGGTAGTTTTGGTACAAAGCATATGGTAGTTTGAGTGTCTTTTCCCAAAGGAAGGGGTAGCTTTAGTACCCTTCCTCACAGGAAAGGGTAGTTTTTAGTACCCTTTCCCAAAGGAGAGGGTATTTTTAGTACCCTTTCCCAAAGGAGAGGGTATTTTTAGTACCATTTCCCAAAGCAAAGAGTAGTTTGGATGCCCTTTCCCAAAGAAAGGGGTATTTGTAGTACCCTTTCCCAAAGGAGAGGGTAGGTTTAGTTTCCTTTCCCAAAAGAGAGGGTAGTTTTAGTACACTTTTCCAAAGAAAATGGTAGTTTAAGTACCCTTTCCCAAAACAATGTGTAGTCTTAGTACTCTTTCCCAAAGGAGAGAGTAGTTTTAGTACCATTTCCCAAAGCAAAGAGTAGTTTGGATGCCCTTTCCCAAAGGACGGGGTAGTTTTAGTACCCTTTCCCAAAGTAAAGTGCAGTTTTAGTACTGTTTTCTAAAGAAATGGGTAGTTTTGGTACTGTTTCCCAAAGCAAAGGGTAGTTTAAGTGCCCTTTCCTAAAGGAAGGGGTAGTTTTAGTACCCTTTCTCAAAGGAAAGGGTAGTTTTTAGTACCCTTTCCCAAAGGAGAGGGTATTTTTAGTACCCTCTCCCAAAGCAAAGTGTAGTTTGAATGCCCTTTCTCAAAGGAAGGGGTAGTTTTAGTACCCTTTCCCAAAGGAAGGGGTAGTTTTAGTATGCTTTCCCAAAGAAAAGAGTAGTTTTAGTACCCTCTTCCAAAGGAAAGGGTAGTTTTAGTACCCTTTCCCAAAAGAAAGGGTAGTTTTGGTAGCCTTTCCCAAAGAAAGGGGTAGTTTTAGTAGCCTTTCCCAAAGGAAAGGGTGACCTTAGTAGCCTTTCCAAAAGGAAAGGGTAGTTTAAGCACCCTTTCCCAAAGAAAAGGGTAGTTTTAGTACCCTTTCGCAAAGAAAACGGTAGTTTTAGTACCCTTTCCTAAAGGAATGGGTAGTTTCGTACGCTTTCCTAAAGAAAAGGGTAGTTTTAGTACACTTTCACAAAAGAAATGGTAGTTTTAGTACCCTTTCCCAAAAAAGGGTAGCTTTAAACACTTTACCAAAGGTAAGGGTACTTTTAGTACCTTTTCCCAAAGGAAAGTGTAGTTTTAGTACCCTCTAGCCAAGGAACGTGTAGTTTGGCACCCTTTCCCAAAGGAATGGGTAGTTTTAAAACACTTTCCCAAAGGAATGGGTAGTTTTAGTACCCTTTCCCAAAGGGAAGGATGTTTTAGTACCCTTTTCCAAAGGGAAGGGTAGTTTTGGTACCCTTTTCCATAGGTAAGGGTAGTATGCTTTCCTAAAGAAAAGGGGATATTTAGTACCCTTTCACAAAGGAAATGGTAGTTTTAGTACCCTTTCCCAAAGAAAGGGTAGCTTTAAACACTTTACAAAAGGAAAGGGTAGTTTTAGTACACTTTTCCAAAGGAAAGTGTAGTTTTAGTACCCTCTAGCCAAGGAACGTGTAGTTTTGGCACCCTTTCCCAAATGAATGGATAGTTTTGGTAGCTTTTCCCAAAGGTAAGGGTAGTTTGAGTACCTTTTCCCAAAAGAAAAGAATAGTTTTGGTACCCTTTGCCAAAGGAAACGGTAGGTTTAGTACCCTTTACCAAAGGAGATGGTAGTTTTAGTACCTTTCCCAAAGAAAAGTGTAGGTTTTGTACCCTTTCCCAAAGAAAATGGTAGTTTTAGTACACTTTCCCACAGGTAATGGTAATTTTAGTACCCTTTTCCAAAGAAGACGGTAGTTTTAGTACCTTTCCCAAAGAAAAGTGTAGGTTTAGTACCCTTTCCCAAAGGAAATGGTAGTTTTAGTACCTTTTCCCCAAAATAAATGTAGTACCCTTTCCCAAAGAAGACGGTAGTCTAGTACCTTTCCCAAAGGAAAGTGTAGTTTTAGTACCCTTTCCCAAAGGAAATGGTAGTTTTTGTACACTTTCCCACAGGTAATGGTAATTTTAGTAGTATTAGTACCCTTTCCCTAAGAAAAGGTTAGTTTTAGTTACCATTTTAGTTTTATTACCATTTCCTTTCCCAATGAATTTTAGTACAATTTCCCAAAGGTGTTGATAGTCCTCCTCAAAGTAAAGGGTAGTTTTAGTACCCTTTACCAAAGGAATGGGTAGTTTTGGTACCCTTTCCCAAAGGAATGGGTAGTTTTGATACCCTTTCCCAGAGGAATGGGTAGTTTTGATACCCTTTCCCAAAGGTAATGGTAGGTTTAGTACCCTTTCTCAAAGTAAAGGTTAGTTTTGGTACCTTTCCCAATAGAAAGGGTAGTTTATGTACCCTTTCCCAAAGGAAAGGGTTGTTTTAGTACCCTGTCGCAAAGGAAGTTTTAGTTTAAGTACCCTTTCCCAATCGAAAGGGTAATTTTAGTACCTTTTCCCATACGAAACGATAGTTTTAATACCGTTTCCCAAACGAAGTGGTAGTTTTAGTACGTTTTCCCAAACGAAGGCGTAGTTTGAGTACCCTTTCCGAAACGAAAGGGTTGTTTTAGTTCACTTTTTCAAAGGAAAGTATAGTTTAAATATATTTTCTTAAATGAAAGGATAGTGCGTGTATTGTTTCTCAAACAAAAGGGTCGATATAGTACCTTTTTCCAAAGGATATGGTGGTTTTAGTACTCTTTTCCAAACGGTAGGGTAATTTTAGTACCCTTTCCCAAAGGAAAGTAAAGTGTATGTACCCTCTTCCAAAGGAAAGAAAAAGTTTTGTTACCCATTCCCAAATGAGAGGGGAGTTTTGTTTATCTTTCCCAAATTGAAGGATAGTTTAAAAGGATCAACATTTTTTTTTCCAAATTTTGTGTTCATTTTTAAGAAAGTTTGTATTAAACAACATTTATGATCTATGATTTTCTATTAAAATCATTTTTCAACGAATTTTTTTTATAAAACAATTTCAAACAAAAAATATCTATCAGATTCTTAAAATTAAATTTCTCTTTAAAACAAAATTTTAGTTAAATAAATCGGGTATTTTGATATTTTTTATTTGTCTTAACGCTTCCCAACTATTTTACTAAATCTGAGTCACATTCTACCATGGTTGTTTTAAGTCATTTATTGATAGTATTGATGTATTGCCAAATTTGGGATAAAACTACCAAAGCGTGCAAGAAAACCGCCACTATTACAAAAAAGGTATTTGTAATGATTCAAGTGTATTTTTCCTTATTTTGCAATCGCAAGGAGAAAACAAGAAATCACTCACAAAACTCGTGGTAATTTTAGTGTAAATTTTATTTTATTTAAATAGAAAAATTTTACCGCCAATTTTCATAGCCATTAAGAAGAGGTTAAACAAACTCACCTGGGCCATGGGCGACGTTTGTCGAACTAATTAATCAAAAAACCATCATAAACATGGGCAACTCTAACCCAAGAACTACGTCATCATTGATAGTTATTTTTAATTTAAAATATGTCACGTTTGAATACCATTTAGAGGAGATACGTTATTCCCCCCCTATCAGCTACTGAGAACATGACACACAATTTAATTTTATTCTTGTTTCATAGATTAACCCTCCCCCTTTGGTCATGATACAGATGAAAAAAAAAAAACAGAATATCATTACGCCAAAGCGTGATACCAACAAAATTGTTTTAATTGAATTTTATTGCTGTAATGCCTCCTTCACCCCTAATTTTGGCAAATATCCCAAAAATTTCTTAAAGGAAGCAAAGATTTCGTTGGCGTTCTGCATGGGGCAAATTGCGCCAAGGCCACTGCATTAGTTTTTCTTATTCGAATAGAATAGAAATTAAATGCTAGACGCTTTTCTGTCTGCCATCTATCAAAAGATCGTCTCATCAAAATGCAAGATGTCTTTTTGAGGTCATAAAATGAATTTTATGCGTATACTTTAGAAAAAATTAATTGTTCATACGCTCTATGGTATAAATAGTTTTTATTGATTATGCGTCACAAGGGTCTAAAGATTTGCCTTACCTTTAGAAGCGGCTATCGTAGTGTATAGTCGAAACTATTGTATGGAGAAGTAGCAAAAGTTCAAGCCCCTTTGTGTTGACAACATTCCTCAAAAACTATTTTACAGGAAAGCAATATTAAGCAGGTCAAAAGGGTATATATAACATTTCGTTAAAATCAGATGAGAAATGGGTGGCAGATCGGTCTATATGGGGGCTATATTTATTTATCAAGATATAGTTCGCTATAGCCCATTTTCGAACATAACATGCCGATGGAAAAAAAATTATGCGCAAAGATTCAGCTCAATATCTTCCTTTTTAAAGACTGTAGCGTGATTTCAACAGACAGACGGACGGCAGGACTGTTATATAGTCGAAATTGTTAAATAGTCGAAACTGTTGTATAGTCGAAACGAGGTCCCAACATGTTGAAAATATCCCAAAAAACTTTATAAAAGAAAATATAAAAAAAATTGTAACTGTCGAAACTGTTCTACAGTCGAAACTATGGAAAATCCCTAAAAAGTGGAAAAAATTTTGCACAAGTCAAAACTGTTATATAATCGAAACTTTGGAAAATTGAAAATTTTTATAAAACGAAATTAAAAAAAAAATTGCAACTGTTATATAGTCGAAACTTTGGAACATTGAAAGTCCCTACATGTTGAAAAAATCCCAAAAATTTTTATAAAAGTTAATTTTCTTAAAAAAAATTGCAACTGTATAATCGAAATTGTTATATAGTTGGAAACTATGGAAAATCCCTAAAAACTGAGGCCATTGTTGAAACTGTTGTCAAAACTATTATATAGTAGAAACTTTGGAAAATTTAAAGTCTCCACATGTTGAGAAAAATCCCAAGAAATGTTAAGAAAGAAAATTTTCTTAAAAAAATTGCAACTGTTATATAGTGGAAACAATGAGAAATTCATAAAATCCTGAAAAAGTGGGAACATTTTGCACAAGTCGAAACTATCATTCAGTCGAAACTGTTATGTAGTCAATACTGTTGTATAATAAAGTCAAAACTATGGAAAATTGAAAGCCCCTTTATGTTGAAAAAATTCCAAAAACTGTTATAAAAAGGAATTTTCTTAAAGAAAATTGAAACTGTTATATAGTCGAGGCTGCTTTATAGTCAAAACTACACAAGTCGAACCTCCTTTATAATCGAAATTTTTATATAGTCGCAATTGTGATATCGTCGAAATTCTTATATAGTCGAAACTGTTATATAGTCGAAATTCTTATATAGTTGAAACTGTTATATAGTCGAAACTGGTATTAGTAACAGTGACAAAAAAAATCATTCATCCATTATATGCCAATGAAACCCGAATTTTAAAAACTGATACCTAAAAGACCACCTGGCAAATTGTAAAATATATTGATAGAGAATTCTTATAAATCTTTCAAACACTTTGTAGACTGTTTTACATTTTCAAATCTTTTGGCCTACTACATTGTCAGAATTCATTATTTTTATTGTATATATATAACTATGAGCATTTACCTTTGTTCTATAGAAAATATTCTATTTTTACGTGATTTTGTTATTAATGTAATGTTGCCAAAAAAAAAATATTACCTGACAAATGAAGCATATATTTGGTTTACAAGGTCTTACAAATAGTAGGGGTTGATGTTTTATTTTATCCGATGTTCTCACCAGGATTCGAAACCAATACGCCACGGTAACAGATGTTCAGAGTTCTCAGATTTGGAATTTTCAGCCCATGGATGACACAATTTCTAAACGATTAGGTCTTTAATTCTGTTTTGACTTCAAATATTCATGCCAAGTATGGTTCTGCGTATGAACTTCTATTCGGACTTTCAGCTTGCATGTTAAATATGTTATTAGCTAGATTATTATATAAATAACTTGTCCAGAGAACTGATATGCATGCTAGATGATATGTTAGGTTCGCCCCTGCTGTACTTTACGCCTGAATACTTTTTTTTTTGTTTATTTTGGCGCGACAATTAAAAGGGAAGAAAAAAATTTATAAATTCTATAAACAAAAACAAAATGAAACTTACTACTGTAAATTGTTTTTATTACATGTCAATTTCAAGCAGTTGAAACACAATGAGGAAACCACATGTCTTTCATGATGTACGATAATCGGATTTTAAGCTTAAATAAAATGAAAATACCTTATGTTTTCATTGACAGACATAATGAATTATAGTGGAAAAATTTATAGTTAACATAAACATGGAATCAAAAAAAAAAATTAATAAATATCTGTCTGTCTGTTAGTTGTAATCCTCTCCACCATAGCATGAAGGGTTTATGAACTTCGTTGTTTTGTTTGTAATTCGTGGCAAAATATGATTCTGAGACACATATATAGATATATAATATCGCTAGTCCTGACATTCTTAGTCGATAAATCTACCATGTCCCTTCGTCTCTCTAAACCACCATCACCTTCGTATGGCTTAAATTCGATTTTCGAGCCTAAGCACAAATACTTCTTATTGTTGTTAGTCCATTGGGGATCGTAAATAGGCCAAACGTTCCTATGTTTACACATAACTTTCATGCAAACCAATCCCCTTTATTTAGGTTAAGCAAATTCGTAGGATTTTGCACTTTTTGGCACCAAAATGTACGATTTTTGAATGGATCATTTCGCCTCCCATTCCTTCTTGTACCTACATGCCAAAATTCTGAGCTCTAGCTCCATCTGAAAAGAAAGTACCAAATGGTACCAATTTTGGTACCACAATGTATAAATTTTTAAAAGATCATATAGTCACCAATCATATATTTCTTATTTGTACCTACGTGCCAAATTTCGGACCTCTAGCTCCATCTATAAAAAAAGTACTAAGTGGTACATATTTTGGTACCAAATGTGCTAATCGTGAATAGATAATTTAGTCACCTTTCATACATTTCTTAGTTGTACATATATGCCAAATTTCAGACCTCAAGCTCTATCTCAAGAAAAAGTGCAAGATGGTACCAAAATATACGAATTTTGAACAGATCATTTAGTCACCAAATTTCTGAATTCTATCTTCATCTATGAAGAAAGCACCAAATAGTACCAATTTTGGTACCAAAATGTTCGAATTGTGAAAAAAAACATGCCCATCATATATTTCAAAGTTTTACCTACAAGGCAAATTCAGACCTCTAGCTCCATCTGAACAGAAAGTACCAAATGGTACTAAAATGTACGAAATTTTAACAGAAAATTTAGTCACCCATCATATATTTCCTAGTACATGCCAAATTTCAGACCTCAAGCTCCATCTGAAGAGAAAGTGCAAAATGGTACCAATTTTGGTACCAAAATATACGAATTTTGAACATGCCAATTTTGGTACCAAAATATACGAACTTTTCTGACTTGTATCTCCATCTATAAAGAAGGTACCATATGGTACCAAAATGTGCGAATGGTGAATATATCATTTAGCCACCCATCATATATTTCTAAGTTGTACCAAATGGTACTAAAATGAATTTTTAACAAAAGATTTAGTCACCCATCATACATTTCTTAGTTGTACATGCATGCCAAATTTCAGACCTCAAGCTCCATCTGAAGAGAAAGTACTAAATGGTACCAATTTTGGTACCAAAATATACGAAATTTCAACAGATCATTTAGCCATCCATAATTTATTTCTTAGTTGTACCTACATGCCAAATTTCGGATCTCCAGCTCCATCTATAAAGAAAGTACCAAATAGTACCAATTTCGGTACCAAAATGTTCGAATTGTGAAAAAACATTTAATCGCCAATTATTTAATTCAAAGTTTCACCTTTACGCCAAATTCAGACCTCTAGCTCCATCTGCTCAGAAAGTACCAAATGGTACCAATATTGCTACCAAAATGTACGAATTGTAAAAAGATCACTGTCGCCCATCATATTTTTCCTAGTTGTACCTGCATGGCAAATTTCAGACCTCTAGTTCTATCAGTGAAGAAGGTACCAAATGGTACCAATTTTGGTACCACAATGTACGAATTTTAAATAGATCATATAATCATCCATCATATATTTCCCAGTTTTACCAACATGCCGAATTGCAGACCTCTAGCTCCAGTTATACCTGCATGCCAAATTTCCGACCTCTAGCTCCATCTGTAAAGAAAGTACCAAATGGAATCAATTTAGGTACTTAACGTACGTTTTCTACCGTTACGTACCAGTCCTAGCGACTAATAGCGCAAAATACCTGGGTGTTTTGCTGGGGAGGAAAATGAACTTCAAATCCAAGATTTTGGAAAGGGCAAGAAAGGCAACTTTTGCCGTATACACCTGCAAGAGAGCCATTGACAAAAGTGGGGGATTTAGACCGCGTGTCATTCATTGGGTATATACTGCAGTTGTCAGACCTATTATGCTATATGGTGTAGTGGTCTGGTGGAAGGCGCTCTTAAAAAATCCACCTACTGCTCAATACTTAACCGGATCCAAAGGATGGCTTGTTTGTGAGGACGACACCATCTGATGCACTGAATTTAATGCTACATCTTATGCCTCTGGACATTGTGGCTACCCAAATTGCAGCGACCACTGCCGTGAGGTTGAGGAAGTTTTCTCATTGGTCATGTGGCGGCCATGAACACTGTGTTATACTTGATAGAATATCCGATCTTCCAGGCAGTGTGAATTACACCCTACCTGAGCCGCTTTTGATAAAAATTACTGTACCACTATTCCTGATAGGACCGAATGGAACTACGATATCCCTGGTACGACGATTGGCACAAATATCTTCCCAGACTGGCTGTCTGAGACAGCCATTAAATCCCTGGAGAACGTATTTCTGAACTCATTAACCGCCCTCGACTGTCACAGATCTCTCAACGAGATGGCTGAATAGTTCAAAATTCCCCTGTTCTGGGTGCCGGGCCGCATGGATATCCCAGAAAATTTTAAAGTGGACGAGCTTGCGAGACTAGGAACTACCTTGCACACTCCAGGGACACTGGAATCTGTGCGTATACCTCTAGCTACATGTAAGCTAAGTTTTCAGAACCAGGCCCGAAAGGCAACAAATGATAGATGGTCACAAAGAGGGGGCTGTGAGAATTCCAAAACTATGTGGCCTCATCTAGACTTGAAGAGGTCTACTGCTTTGCTGTCATTGGCTAGAACAGACGTCTCAATCATTGTGTCCGTCATGACAGGTCACTGTCTAATCGGAAAACATGCTGACAGACTGAAGGTTGCCAGCAACGACTTTTGCAAAAGCTGTAGGGACATCGAGGAAGATGAGACTATAAAACACCTTCTGTGTGTGTATCCCGCACTAGCAGTTAGAAGGAGTTATACTTTAGTTTCTCATTTCTTTGAGAACCTGTCTGATATAGCGGATGTGAAAATTCGCAAGTTACTGGGCTTTTTAAAGCGATCTGGATGGTTCCACTGTAGGAACTAGAAGGCATTTTCCTTCTTCTGTTCCTGTGGTATCATAATGTATGAAAACGTCTAAGTGAGTTTGATGGCAGACTGCCACTTAAACCTAACCTAACCTAACCTACCAGTCCTATTTTTTTCATTATTTCTTTTCACCCTCATCCATTTCGTACCTTTTTGTTACTTTTTTTAGTACCTAAATGTACAAATTTCCAAAAACTGTTATGGTCACCTAATCAAGGTTGTCATAGCATTACTAAGTTCCAAAATTCAAAGCCCTAGTTCAATTTACAAAGAAAGTACCAATTGCGGCACAAAACGTAATTTTCGACCACTTCCGGTACGATTTTCCAAACCTTATTTTTCAAGATGGTCTTTAATTTGAGCCCAAGAAAATAATTCTAGCCCTTTCCGTTCACGTTGGGCAAATATGTACCATTTCATACTTTTTGGTACCTTTTAGTACCTAAACGTACGAGTATCACCAACTCCAGCCTTATTCCGGATCTATGACCTAAGTCCAACATTTCATGATTCTAGCTTTAGCCGTTTGGGTGGGCGATGATCAGTCAGTCACGCAACTCTTTTATATACATTGATGTACAAAAGTACTTAAGGGAGTCGCACATTAATATTTCAAAGCGTTGCCAACCGATTTACTGCGTTATCAACAGTTTGACAATGTTACCAACAAATCGAAGGCATTTCCAAGAGATAGACGGTGATACCAACAATTGTACAGCATTGCCAACATTTGGACTGTGTTGCCAACATTTTGTCCGTGTTTATGGTGTTTTATAGATAGAAACATTTTAAAGCTATTGTAGATCAAAACTTTGCAATTTCTACAAGAGAATTGTGTTATATTTATCATTATTCAATAAATTATACAATGTTAACAAAAATTGTTTACATTCTATAACAAGAACCATTAAAACTCCTATTAATTTTGTTAAATAATACTTCATATATAATTACCCATAGCTATATTTATCTTCATTTATAAACACCACACTATCATTAGCGGGCATTAACATTTGGAGAGAAAAACAAACGCTGATGTGAAAGTTCACATTCATTATATACGAACATTTGTGAGGCATGTAATAATCGTTAGAACGGATGTCTGTATTAACAATGGATAATGTCATAATTCAAAAAGTTTAGAGTATTCAATTATTTTGGTTCCCAGTATTTAATGTAGGAATTAGCAAAATAGTTTTCTTATACCGATAATTCCTTAACAATATGCATATGCATTGTACAATGTTTTGGACAAATTTCCACAGAACAAAACTCCATATGTGAAATTGCATCTAACTCAGATGGGAACTGCGCTTTTTTGGTACTCAAGAGGTCACATAGCGTGAATGGTTTCTATGGGAACTATACACAAAGCGCATTGGTAATGCCCGTGGGCACTTGTAAGCGTGTTCTGATAGCCATAGCAGTAGTGTTAAAGCTGCTATTACACGATAAGACTTTTCACATAAAGTGTCACTTTCTGTAGTCATTTTTATTAAAGTCCTGTGTGTACAAGTTTGTTCGATGAAATAAAAGCTCAATTTAATCGAAAAAAATTCAAATCCATTTGTTATATTAAATTTTTCATACCTATAACACGAGGTGCACAACTTTCAAAGTTGCTATTTTTGAAAATACATATGACAAGTCTTATAGTGTAATAACAGCTTAAGAAGTATCAGGTAGTAGTGTCACAATGTATTACAAATTTTCTATGTGAGTCTGAAATGGGTTGCTACCCTATTGCCCTACATTTGAGAGATGTCATCAAATTGTTTGTGACATATCACCAATTTGTTTATGCCAACTATTTGAGACATGGCTTCAACTCTTTTGAGAGGGAATACTAAATTGTTGAGATATTTCCCCAAATGGTTCAACGCATTTTTCCATTTACAAACAGTTTTTTACACACAAATTGAGGATATATTGGGTTTATAGCCACCACGTAAACCAACCAACTTTGTTTAAGCCATATCCCAACTAATTTGAGACATATTCCCAAATTGTTTGAAACAAGTCCCCAAATTGTCCCCACTCGTTTGAGGCAAGATCTGAATAAGTTTTAAGACAAATAGCCAAATTGTTTAATCACTCACCTCCACTTATTTGCGACAAGAACCCAACATTTTTTAGACATTTCCCCAACTTTTTTTGAGACAAAACCCCAATTCGTTCGAAACATGTTGCCAAATTGTTTAGGACAAGTTCTGAAAAAGTTTTGAGACAAAGCCCCAATTTTTTTACGCGTTATCTCAAACCTATTTAAGATATGACTCAACTTTTTTTTGGACAGATCCCCAATTTTAGTTGGAATATATCCCTATAGTGTTTGAGACAAAATCCACACAAGTTTTGAGACACGTATCCAATTTGTTTAAGACATGTTGGAAAAAGAACTTAGCAAGTATTGAGACAAGTCCCCAATTTATTTAAACCACATTCTGCACTTATTTGAGACAAGACTCCAATTTTTGAGAAATTTCCCCAACTTATTTGAGACACAACCCCAAATTGTTTGAAACATGTCACCAAATAGCTTAAAACAAATTCTGAACAAGTTTTGGGACACGTCTCAATTTGTTTAAGAAATGTCCCCAAAATGTTCGAGACAAGTCCTGAACAAGTTCTTGAGACATGTTTCCAAATTATTTGAAACGTCTCCCCATTTTGTTTACAACAGGACCTTTGTTTATTTGTTTATGTCATGTCCCCAAATTGTTTAAGACATGTCCCCAAATTGTTCCAAATATGTCCGCTACTTGTTTCAGACAAGTCCTGAACAAGTTTTGAAACAAGTAACGTACGTTTTCTACCGTTACGTACCAGTCCTAGCGACTAATAGCGCAAAATACCTGGGTGTTTTGCTGGGGAGGAAAATGAACTTCAAATCCAAGATTTTGGAAAGGGCAAGAAAGGCAACTTTTGCCGTATACACCTGCAAGAGAGCCATTGACAAAAGTGGGGGATTTAGACCGCGTGTCATTCATTGGGTATATACTGCAGTTGTCAGACCTATTATGCTATATGGTGTAGTGGTCTGGTGGAAGGCGCTCTTAAAAAATCCACCTACTGCTCAATACTTAACCGGATCCAAAGGATGGCTTGTTTGTGAGGACGACACCATCTGATGCACTGAATTTAATGCTACATCTTATGCCTCTGGACATTGTGGCTACCCAAATTGCAGCGACCACTGCCGTGAGGTTGAGGAAGTTTTCTCATTGGTCATGTGGCGGCCATGAACACTGTGTTATACTTGATAGAATATCCGATCTTCCAGGCAGTGTGAATTACACCCTACCTGAGCCGCTTTTGATAAAAATTACTGTACCACTATTCCTGATAGGACCGAATGGAACTACGATATCCCTGGTACGACGATTGGCACAAATATCTTCCCAGACTGGCTGTCTGAGACAGCCATTAAATCCCTGGAGAACGTATTTCTGAACTCATTAACCGCCCTCGACTGTCACAGATCTCTCAACGAGATGGCTGAATAGTTCAAAATTCCCCTGTTCTGGGTGCCGGGCCGCATGGATATCCCAGAAAATTTTAAAGTGGACGAGCTTGCGAGACTAGGAACTACCTTGCACACTCCAGGGACACTGGAATCTGTGCGTATACCTCTAGCTACATGTAAGCTAAGTTTTCAGAACCAGGCCCGAAAGGCAACAAATGATAGATGGTCACAAAGAGGGGGCTGTGAGAATTCCAAAACTATGTGGCCTCATCTAGACTTGAAGAGGTCTACTGCTTTGCTGTCATTGGCTAGAACAGACGTCTCAATCATTGTGTCCGTCATGACAGGTCACTGTCTAATCGGAAAACATGCTGACAGACTGAAGGTTGCCAGCAACGACTTTTGCAAAAGCTGTAGGGACATCGAGGAAGATGAGACTATAAAACACCTTCTGTGTGTGTATCCCGCACTAGCAGTTAGAAGGAGTTATACTTTAGTTTCTCATTTCTTTGAGAACCTGTCTGATATAGCGGATGTGAAAATTCGCAAGTTACTGGGCTTTTTAAAGCGATCTGGATGGTTCCACTGTAGGAACTAGAAGGCATTTTCCTTCTTCTGTTCCTGTGGTATCATAATGTATGAAAACGTCTAAGTGAGTTTGATGGCAGACTGCCACTTAAACCTAACCTAACCTAACCTACCAGTCCTATTTTTTTCATTATTTCTTTTCACCCTCATCCATTTCGTACCTTTTTGTTACTTTTTTTAGTACCTAAATGTACAAATTTCCAAAAACTGTTATGGTCACCTAATCAAGGTTGTCATAGCATTACTAAGTTCCAAAATTCAAAGCCCTAGTTCAATTTACAAAGAAAGTACCAATTGCGGCACAAAACGTAATTTTCGACCACTTCCGGTACGATTTTCCAAACCTTATTTTTCAAGATGGTCTTTAATTTGAGCCCAAGAAAATAATTCTAGCCCTTTCCGTTCACGTTGTGTTATATTTATCATTATTCAATAAATTATACAATGTTAACAAAAATTGTTTACATTCTATAACAAGAACCATTAAAACTCCTATTAATTTTGTTAAATAATACTTCATATATAATTACCCATAGCTATATTTATCTTCATTTATAAACACCACACTATCATTAGCGGGCATTAACATTTGGAGAGAAAAACAAACGCTGATGTGAAAGTTCACATTCATTATATACGAACATTTGTGAGGCATGTAATAATCGTTAGAACGGATGTCTGTATTAACAATGGATAATGTCATAATTCAAAAAGTTTAGAGTATTCAATTATTTTGGTTCCCAGTATTTAATGTAGGAATTAGCAAAATAGTTTTCTTATACCGATAATTCCTTAACAATATGCATATGCATTGTACAATGTTTTGGACAAATTTCCACAGAACAAAACTCCATATGTGAAATTGCATCTAACTCAGATGGGAACTGCGCTTTTTTGGTACTCAAGAGGTCACATAGCGTGAATGGTTTCTATGGGAACTATACACAAAGCGCATTGGTAATGCCCGTGGGCACTTGTAAGCGTGTTCTGATAGCCATAGCAGTAGTGTTAAAGCTGCTATTACACGATAAGACTTTTCACATAAAGTGTCACTTTCTGTAGTCATTTTTATTAAAGTCCTGTGTGTACAAGTTTGTTCGATGAAATAAAAGCTCAATTTAATCGAAAAAAATTCAAATCCATTTGTTATATTAAATTTTTCATACCTATAACACGAGGTGCACAACTTTCAAAGTTGCTATTTTTGAAAATACATATGACAAGTCTTATAGTGTAATAACAGCTTAAGAAGTATCAGGTAGTAGTGTCACAATGTATTACAAATTTTCTATGTGAGTCTGAAATGGGTTGCTACCCTATTGCCCTACATTTGAGAGATGTCATCAAATTGTTTGTGACATATCACCAATTTGTTTATGCCAACTATTTGAGACATGGCTTCAACTCTTTTGAGAGGGAATACTAAATTGTTGAGATATTTCCCCAAATGGTTCAACGCATTTTTCCATTTACAAACAGTTTTTTACACACAAATTGAGGATATATTGGGTTTATAGCCACCACGTAAACCAACCAACTTTGTTTAAGCCATATCCCAACTAATTTGAGACATATTCCCAAATTGTTTGAAACAAGTCCCCAAATTGTCCCCACTCGTTTGAGGCAAGATCTGAATAAGTTTTAAGACAAATAGCCAAATTGTTTAATCACTCACCTCCACTTATTTGCGACAAGAACCCAACATTTTTTAGACATTTCCCCAACTTTTTTTGAGACAAAACCCCAATTCGTTCGAAACATGTTGCCAAATTGTTTAGGACAAGTTCTGAAAAAGTTTTGAGACAAAGCCCCAATTTTTTTACGCGTTATCTCAAACCTATTTAAGATATGACTCAACTTTTTTTTGGACAGATCCCCAATTTTAGTTGGAATATATCCCTATAGTGTTTGAGACAAAATCCACACAAGTTTTGAGACACGTATCCAATTTGTTTAAGACATGTTGGAAAAAGAACTTAGCAAGTATTGAGACAAGTCCCCAATTTATTTAAACCACATTCTGCACTTATTTGAGACAAGACTCCAATTTTTGAGAAATTTCCCCAACTTATTTGAGACACAACCCCAAATTGTTTGAAACATGTCACCAAATAGCTTAAAACAAATTCTGAACAAGTTTTGGGACACGTCTCAATTTGTTTAAGAAATGTCCCCAAAATGTTCGAGACAAGTCCTGAACAAGTTCTTGAGACATGTTTCCAAATTATTTGAAACGTCTCCCCATTTTGTTTACAACAGGACCTTTGTTTATTTGTTTATGTCATGTCCCCAAATTGTTTAAGACATGTCCCCAAATTGTTCCAAATATGTCCGCTACTTGTTTCAGACAAGTCCTGAACAAGTTTTGAAACAAGTAGTGGACACACCTTGAGACAAGTCCACAATTTGTTTACGACATGCCCCAAAATTGTTTGAGACATTTACCTTAAATGTGTCCCCTATTAGTTTGAGAAAGTCTTGAATAATTTTTTTATCACGTCCCCAAATTGTTCGAAACGTGTTTTCAATTTTTTTGAGTCATATGCCCACAATATTCGAATTATGTCCCCTACTTGTTTGAAACAAGTCTTGAACAATTTGTTTTAACATGTCCCAAATTGTTGGAAACGTGTCCCCAATTTGTTTGAAACAAGGCGTAAACAAGATTTCAGATAAGTCCCCATTTTGTTTAAAACATGCCCCAAGCTTGCTTGAGAAATGTCCCAAAACTTTCAAAATGTGTCCCCTACTAGTTTGAAACATATCCTGAATATGTTCTCAAGACATGTCCTCAAATTTTTCGAAATGTGTCTCCGATTTGTTTGAGACATGTCCCCAATATGTTTCAGACATGTCCCCAAACGTTCGAATTATGTACCCTACTTTTTTGAAACAAATCTTGAACAATTTTTTTAACAAGTCCTCAAAGTGTTTGAATCGTATCCCCAATTTGTTTAAGAAAAGACCTAAACAAGTTTTTAGACAAATTGCCAATTCGTTTATGTCATGTTCCCAACTTGTTTAAGGCATGTCCCCAAAATATTCAAAATATGTTCGCTACTTGTCTCAGACAATCCATGAACCAGTAGCGGACTTATTTTGAAACAAGACATACCCAGGTTTTGAGACAAATCCACACTTTGAATAAGACATCTCCCCAACATATTTCAGACAAGTCCCCAGTTTGTTTAAGACATGCCCCAAACTTGTTTAAGACATGCCCCCAAACTTTCAAAACGTGTCCTCTACTAGTTTGAAACAAGACCTGAACAAGTTTTTAAGACGTGTCTTCAAATTGTTCGAAACGTGTCTCCAATTTGTTTGAGACATGTCCCCAACATGTTCCAGACATGTAACAAAATGTTCGAATTAAGTAGGGAACTTGTTTGAAACAAGTCTTGAAGAATTTTTTTAACGTGTCCCCAATTTGTTTGCTACAGGACCTAAACAAGTTTTGAGACAAATATCCAATTTATTTGTGTCATTTATTTCAGACAAGCCCTGAACCAGTAGCGGACACATTTTAAGACAAGACCCAAACTATGTCTGATACAAGTCCCAACTCGTTTCAGACATGTCCCCAATTTGTTTGGAACAAGGCCTAAACAAGTTTTGAGACAAGTTCCCAATATGTTTTAGATATACCCCAAATACGTTTAAAATATGCCCCAAAAATGTTTAAGACAAGACGTGTTAGAGTATGTCGAAAACGAAAAAAGAATTCGTCTATTTTGTTGCACTTATCCGTTATTTTCAGTTAAACGTGGCTCGGATAGGTAAAATTTGTTTTCCCTTAAGCTGTAAGACGTAAATGAAAGCGAATATAAAAACAATATTAAGGGTATAAAACCCGGTTTAGTTAAGCAGTACTTTCAGTCAAAAGATATTTCAGATTCTTCCTATCAAGTTTCACTTAAGCGGTATTTTTTAATAAAGCGTATTCTAGTTATGCGGTGTTGACTATACTTTTTGGGGTCTTAGATCAATAATTCGAATGTAACATTGGAGGTTATATGAAAAGGATTTATCGAAAAGGAATTAACTGGGAACCATCTATGAAGAAGCTCTAAACAAAGAGATTTTAATTCTAAAATAAGATCCTTATATCGAAAATCTTTCTTCTTTGACTCGAAACCTTTACCAAAATCCTTCAATCAAAGAGCAAAATTTTTAGTAATTTTGTTGTGAGAAGACACTATGCTGTTAACTAATCTTTATGATGTTTTTAATCAATTGAATCACAAAAATCGCTGCTACTTCTTAACTAATTCTAACAATCCGTACAATATCCTGCAATGGAATCTCAATTCTAACAATTCTTTTTTTCTCTCTCTCTCTCTCTCTCTCATTTTAGATGGCCGAATTGATGCATCAAATGCGTGATCCTGCCCATACCCTGGGTGGATCTGTGGGCAGTATACCTCAGACATTGGTGGCCAACAACAATTCGGCAGGTGATTTGTCCATGCAAAAGGTCTTGACCAGCAATGGGGTACACACAACACCGGCTTCTAATCTTAAAATGGCCGAGGCCATGCGTCAAGCACAACGTGAAGCTAGTCCAAATGTGACCGCATCAACATCATCCAAAATGAAATCCTCAAAATCCTATACACATGGTCTCAGTAATTCCGCAGGAACGGTAAGACATTATAAGCTTTGTATGTTCCTTCACTCACTATAACTACTTTTTCTACATTAGGTAAACATTCCAACCTCTACCTCAGCTCAAAGTAATCTCTCGCTCCTCGCCGATATTTCACCCAATCACACTCACTTCTTTGAGGTTATGTATGTGGGCAAGATACGCGTGTCCCACAAACGTGTCCCCTACTCTTTTATCGATGATGCTTTGCCCAAGTTTCGAGCATACGACGCCCAGCGTCAGCGTCTTATGCAAATGTCCACAAATCGCAAAATGTCCATGAATAGTGAGGGAGCGTTGGTTAGTGCCGCACCTGCGATGGATATGAAAAATGGCACCCTTAAAGATCACGATGTCAAGGAGGAAGATGAAGAGGCAGCCGAACGTGAAGATGCCAAACGTTTGGAGGATGATAAAGATGAAGTTTTTGTGACAGTCTCGGGTACTGCAGCGTCTTCAGGCGAGGAGGGTGGTGTTGGCGTTGGTAGCGGTGGTGAAACAGATCTCAGCAGCGAGAGTGATACCAAACAGACAGATGATAATAATAAGGAGAATAAATCGCCACCTTCTCGGCTAATGCGTGGCATCAGTCAATTGGATATACCCATTAAAAGGGAGTAAGTATTGATGAGGACCATGTAGTTGTGGTCTTATTTAAATCCTACAGGTTTTTTAAGTTGTAATTGCTATTTGTAGCTTCCTCACCCTTCAGGGTATGCAAATTGCTAATTTTACCACGAACATTCCATTAAGGAACAGGTGACAAACCCTAACCTTCAGGGTACATGGTATATAACTTTTGATAAGACGTACCATTCCGATTCGACAGAAAGTAGAGGGAATTTTTAGATATCCCTCAATAAAATAAACAATTTAGTATTTTTTTTTTTTGCTCTTTCTTGGCCCTAATTTTGTTCAATCAGCCAATTGAACATGCAGTTTGCTGCATATGCCCTATATAAATACTTCTGGCAACCAGTCACAAACAGCTCATCTGCTGCCTAAATTTTCTTTGGTCGATTTGCTGCATATGCCTTCCATTCTTGTGGCAACAAGTCTTAAACAACATATCTGGCAAATCATCGGCTTCTGCTGCCGTATTGTTCTTTGGCCGATTTACTCATATTTTGAATATTTTCTGGCTGGGGTCCAACCCCAGGTTCTTGTTAACGAACAACGAGGCCATGAAAATGTCATTGAGTAAACTTTGAAGATGGTGTACGAAGAACCGGTTGATGTATGATACCGGGTTTTTAACTCCCATCGCTGGAATGAATCACACAGTTGTCGAAGATGAAGATTTACATATTCCAAGTCCACAATTCGAAACCGCCTAGAGAAAAATACGAAGAGAAGGACCTAACCCATCTTATACTGAAGCAGGGAGATGTTCAATAGGAATTGGAGCGTTAACATGAAGATGGTTTACTGAGTGTACAAGGCCTTTGTAAGACCAGCGCCGTCATATGGTACATAGGGAGATAAGGCCTGCATCGGAATCATGGAATGGCGAGATTCTCACCACAGCCAGACTTGGCATGCTAAAGCGGGACGGCTACGAACACCATTTTATTCTGGGTACACGAATGTCGTGTTTAACGCAGATACTAAACCTGCGAGGCCTAAGGGTGAATACAATGTGTCTGCCAACGCCCACACATGAGTATCAAATTGATCCCACGTATTTGGACGCGTTCAACTTTTTGGTTAGGAGCGGAGCACTACCTTAAACTCCTGTCGGTTTATGGATCACGGCACCCGGTTGAAAACGCAACTCCACGCCGAGCTTATGCTCTACCCGCGATTTGGGCCCAAACCACACGTCACCACGATACTTCCCACTGGATCCTCACCATTGTCAGTCTGGAACCGAAGTTCCAGGCGCTCCTGACACCCGTGGTTCCAGATTAAAATCTCCGGTCGGAGTTCCATTCCCTAAAAACTTCTACCAATTGAACCCGAAACGGTTCCGGACTGGTCACCTAGGAAATCAGAATCGCCCTAAGCCGTCCTACAGCCAGCATACATAAGTATGCAAAAATCAAAATACACCAGGACGATATACACAAACACAAATAGGACACGGCAGACCTCACGGGCCACGCCACACATATCACCTCCAACATGGCACCCAACAATCAACAAGACCAACTTTACGGATGACCGATCAAAACACACACGAGAAACAACGAAAAACAAACACCGCATTATCAACATGGGCAAGGCAGGTGCGAGTATTCATGCCTTCACTAAGTCTTGTCCGTCTCCTAATAAAAACTTCCCGGAAAAAGGTGGCCAGCCTTGCAACAGTCGTCTCGTCTTCAAGGGCCCTACTGAAATCTCACACCGCCTCGCTTTTCACCAGCGCGTCTTAATCTCTACTGTCTGCATAGTAGGGTCATTCAGTCAGTACAAGCCTTCCGTCCTGAGGTTTCCCACAGTCGCGGACAAGTCAGTATGAAGCCCAGCCAAAGTCTCGGCGATCTTGCACCAACGTCACGTCACGAATAATTTCGTAAGTCACCCCATTGTCACTGTTCGTCTATCTAGTTTTCCACCTATCATCAAGACGCTCCAAAAGCAGTGCCTTGAACTGCCTAACATCCCCATCTGACAGCTCAGAAGCAGTGAGCCAGTGAGAGTAACTCACGGGTAAATCAAGCGCTGGCGTACCAACAATACCTGTAATGCATCTGTCGAAACAGTCCTACACACAGGCAAGCAAGTCAGTATTGCCACCCTCTGACATGAGAGGATCTTCTTTCGTTCAAGGTGAGTCGCTGCAATTCCGTGCCATACAGGTGTTCCATAAGCTGCGTTAGCAACAAATAGACCACCATGGACCGAACAGTTCGACGACTAAGACCCAATTACTTCTCAGAACACGCTTAGCCATTCCGGCTCGTACAGTCATCTTCTCCGTCACCGGATCCAAATGGACCGGGAAACCCATTCTCTCCGAAACTGTCACTCCCAGATATTTTACCAGAGCTACGTTGCTGATGCTAGCTTCGCCAAATTGAAAGGTGGGTGAACAATTACGCGACAAGATGCCCTTGAGCAATATTGTTACGGGTTTGTCCTCGGCGATGTCAACACCAAAACGATCGAGCTCACCGCAAGTTTCCATCGCAAGTCTGGAATCTCCTTCAACCAGGATGAGCAGGTCATACGCATTGCACTGATTTTGAAGGACTCAGCGAGACGTCCCAACAGGGGATCCATCATAAGGTTCCATAAATATGAAGCACAAATGGATCCCTGAGGGCAGTCACGCTGAATATCCTTCCAAACGGTATCGCTAGTATCAACCAAACAAGCACGGCACGGGATAGCTGTGAGCACCACATTGGGGTCCGATCTGTGTGGTGTTCATTGCTGCCACAAAAAGCTTAGCTGCGAGCTACCACACAGGTTGCGCATAGTGGAATACTCCATACGGAGTAGCTGCAGCGGTGATTCTCGGTGAGCGGCCGGGCAGTACCGGCTCTTGCATTCATACTGAGTGCCTATGATGCTCGATATAACAAGATGAGTTATTGGAGCCTTTTGATAACCAATGGTGTTCCCGCGGCGATCGGTCCCTTGGACCGGAACGAGCTCACCTACAGGAGCTCGACGAGGATCGCCACCTCCACATACAAATTTGGCTACAACAACACAAGCTCTTCTATCACAGAATTAATTACGCCAGAGAGAAAGTTCCCGACAATCTATTTCGCCGAATCTCGTGAGTACACTACGCCGTGAAAGGTAATCAAACGCGCCTTTAAAATCGACATATATTCCAAGGACATATTTGGCGATTGACTCTCTCACACAGTTCAGCACATGGATCCTGTCATCCACAATGCTCTTTTTCTCCCGAAAGCCGAACTGGTACGAAGAAGAACCCTCTTGGCAGCCTTCCCTAAATCTTGTCACTATTATCCTCTCCAATATTTTTGCAAGCACGGGAAGGAGACTGATGCCTGTCTGATCACTCTTCAATCAATCATGCGACTTCAGAAGGACTACGGTTCGCGCACATTTCGGCGTACGAGGGAAATAGCCTACTTTGGCATATCGTGTGAGGATCAACTCAATATGGTCAGGTATATCCTTCCGGATGCTTTTACACATCTGTCCAGTCATACCATCCAGGCCAGGCGACTTCCCGCTTCTAAGCCGGCAGGTACTGTCCACTTTCTCGACCGTTTCCAAACTTGGAGGAGGCACGATCATCTTCACACTGGGAGCCTGTTCGTGCTCATGCGCATCAGGAAAGAACATTCCCATTAACACCATACTACCTGGCGCTGAGACCTGAAATTTGAAATTAGATCTTCTGAATTCACTTTTCCAAATAATTATTTGGGTAGCGGATGAATCCTGACGAATTCATGATGAACTCAAGGACGGAATTGATTTTCTATTGCGATGCACTACATTTCGCCAAGACCCCCGGACTAATATATGGTCTTTCAGGTAGACACGATGGGAATAAGAAGGCGGGCGAATATACTAAGAATGGCTCCGTAAATCGCTAAGACTGCCGGACAAGTATACATTCGTTCAGTTAGAGTTTTGTGTCATTACGTCTCCAACAGGAGACTTCAATAAATACCCACACAAGAATGTGAGAGAATTACTAGGATTCTGCCATAGGAGACCTTAAAATGTACCCCTAACAAGGAAACGACAGGATTCTACAGCAGTAGACTTGCATGAGTACTCCAGCAAGGATACGAAAGGATACTGCAGGGACTACTAAGATTCTTCAGCAAGTATATGACAGGATTAGTAATATTCTACAGTAGGAGACCTTAATGAATAGTGCAGCAAGGTTACGGAAAGATTTCACAACAGGCGACCCGAGTAACTACCGCAAAAAGGATATGGAAGTACTGATTACAGGATTAGTAAGATTCTACAGTAGGAAACCTTAATAAAGAATTCTGCAAGGATACAGAAATATTGCACAACAGGCGATCCGAGTAACTATCGCAGAAAGGATATGGAAGCACTGATTCTACATTGGCTAACAGGAATTTTCAACAGGAGACCTTTTTAATAATCCAACAAGGTTGCGGAAAGATTCTACATGGACTACCAGGATTCCTTAGCAGCAAACCTTATTAAGTACTTCGTTAAGCATGAGCAGGACCACTAAGATTCTACAACAGGAAAACTTAATGGGCATTCCAACAAGGATTATACAAGCTTTTCTAGGTTTATTCAGGACACGTGTCTCAGAGATCTGGTTAAAAACTCTAAGTATGCTACTTTTAATAGTTCGCACTCACCGTTAGAGGCCACCGTAGCGCATAGGTTAGCATGTCCGCCTATGACTCTGAACGCCTAGGTTCGAACCCTGGCGAGAACAACAGAAACAAATTTTCAGCTGTGGTTATCCATCCTAATGCTGGCGATATTTGTAAGGTATTATGCCACGGTTAAACTTCTCCCCAAAGAAGTGTCGCACTGCGTCACTTCGTTCGGACTCGGTTATAAAAAGGAGGCCCCTTATCAAAAAATTTTAATCAGACAGCACTAAGTGATATGTAAGAAGTTTGCCCCAGTTTCTTAGTGGAATGTTCATGGGCAAATTTGCACTCATCGTTAAATGTTGTAGACTTCTTCGTTGTTAGGCACCAGATATGCGGTCCCAATATGAAATCCTGCGCCGCTCCTAATGTGACCTCATATCCCCTCGTTCCTTTTTAAGAACTAGCAATCAGTACCCTGTTTTGCAGTGAGATTTTCATGGTTCTCATCAGATCCCTGCGTATATAACAATCCTCTTTGAGAACTAGAAATCAGTACCCGGTTTTGCAGGTAGATTTTCATGGTTCTCATCAGATCCCTGCGTATATAAAAACCCTCTCTACCCGATGGATATCCGATCATCTGAGGCTATTGAAAGCTTTCTTTGTATCCTGTTTGGTCAAGAGAATAATTGGCCTGCAATAGTAGTTTCTCTATCTAGTCGCCTCTGGTACCTCAACCACATGAGGTGAACTTCTCTGCCATGTTGTTTTACTCAGAGTTCAGCACCCTTAAAGGAGGCATCCTGGAGCCGTAGCTCAATTAGCTGGAAGATTGTGATGAGCTTATTCGAAAGTACATAACAAATACTCTTAATGTGGATTCGAGAAAGACCCATGAACCTTTAAGTTTTGATCCTCTGGGCACCAGCTTCATAATACTGAAAAAAATCTCGGTTATCAAAACGCCATTTTAGAGAGAATGTGGTGAAGCATATACAGGAACCTGGTATATATGAATATAGATCGACATCTATTCTGTTTGGGAAGCCTGACCCTCGACCCTGACTTCGAGTCGGATACGAAGTTGGAGTATGTAGCCGAAATCCTGTTCAGAGTCGGTGCAAGCTTACTCATCTCCGATCCGGACTGCGACTAAATACTCCGATTTGGAATTCGACTCCATCTTCAAAACTTCGACTCCGCAGCCCTGCTCAAAAGAAGGAATTTTCTTTTTTCCTCGTCTTTTCCAATTTTCCACACCAATTTTTTGCGAATTGCGAGCAAATTTTTTTGGTTTAAAAATTTCATTCTACGCCTTTTTGTCTTTCACTCTCTCCTCCACCTTATTTGAATTTTTGCTGCATATCTCTTAGGGATAAGGAGAATTTAAATGATTCTCAGACCATTGATGAAAATGAGCCATTGCCCAGTAATGTTATAATCAATAAACATCCATCGCCGCCAAGACAAGAACAGGAGCAGGAAGAGTCAATGACTCCAATGGCAACACAACAGCCAACACAACCAAATAATTCCACACAGCAACAACAACAACAACAGCAGCAGCAACAACAATTACATCCTAATTATGGTTTGGATAAGTGAGTAGAGATGTGAAGTCCTCAAAAATGTTTGATTGTGATGCTTGAGTTTGTGTTTATCACAGGATTTTTGATTTACACCACAAAAAGATTGGTTATACTTTTGTTGTTGTTTTTCGTTTTTTAGTTGGAATTGTAACCTTGTATAAGTAGAACTCCTATAACATTCCTGGCATGTTTTAATGATTTGTTGTTTATTTTTCTAGATTATGAGTTTTGTATTTTGTTTGGAGAATCCTTTAGTATGGGGTTTTGGTTTGCTCTCTCATTCTCTTTTTGTTTTTTGTCTCTCTTCCCCAGCTTGCCCAAGCAACGTGATCGCTCGGCTTCTTATGGCTGCATACCACCCTATGTTGAACAAAATCGCACCATGGTCTTTCTGGTGGGTCGCTCTGACCTGCGTCTAATCTCGCCCGATCGCAAGCAGGTCTTGCTCTACAAAGATTTCAAGGATGTGGCCAGCTGTGCCCAAGGCCAAAAGAATGCCGATCATTTTGGCATTATATGTCGTGAGGCCCACAATGATGGCTACATAGGCTATGTCTTCAAATGCCAATCGGATCATGTGTGCGATGACATAGTGGCCGCCATTTCTCAGGCCTTTGTCACTTGTGCCGAACAAAAGAAAAAGGAGGCCACCCAGATATTCTCTTGCGATCATTGTCCCATGCTGTGGTATCACAAACTGTGTGCCGATGTTGAGGGTTTGAGCGAGAAGAAGACCCAGAATATGATTTTCAGACGCATAGAGACTCTCAGCGACGATGAGCAGGATACCATATGGGCTAAGTTTTATGGTTCGGAAAAGATGACAGCTCCCCTGCAGGAGCAAAATCAATTTCTAATGATGCTTTTGAGGGCCCATTGTGAGTCGCGACAGCAAAGGCATGTTCATGATACCGCAGAGAATAGATCGGAATTCCTCAATCAATATTTGGGTGGTAGTACCATATTTATGAAGGCCAAACGATCGCTTACCAACTCGTTTGATCATTTGCTGAAGAGGAAGGCCTCCAAAGATGACATGGGAGCGAATTTGCAAGTCAAGGAGCATAAGATAAGGGAAAGCTCAGCGGAGCCTAAATTGGAGAGTTCGGGGGGAGATACATCGCCGCCAGAAGGCTTTCGCTCCAGATCAAATACCATAGGTGGCACAAGTCCCAGCAAACCGCAGGCGGAGCAATTGAAATCGCCCATGATGGATATGTGAGTACAACAACTTTCAAAGAAAGAAGAAGGCAATAATCATTCCCTCTTAACCTTCCTCTCTTAGATTCATGAAAGTGGGCAATAGCCCCAAAGAGGCCGAGGCCCATCAGGGCTCCTGGCGCCAAGCCATATTGAATAGTGTGGTAACTCCTTCCAAGGGCCTAGATTCAGCAGATGGACAATCGGAATATTTGTCGCCCATGAGAATAACACGTAAGTTAAGCCTGTAGGTTAAGTGATGTAGGTTAACCTGACCGAGTTACGACTCCGGCTTAAAAATCTGACTTCGTCTCTTGCCTGGGTTCGGAGTCGCTGCTCAGACTTAGCAGCCCTGTTTCAAACACTTATTGCCAAGTAAAATTTTTTAATCACCTCTCCCCTTTTCTAGAACCCAAAATTGGCAAACGCACCCGTGAAGAGCTTCGCGAACTCTGGAAAACCGCCATTCGTCAGACCATTTTGCTCAATCGCATGGAAACCGAAAATGCCATGCTGCAGGCCAGACAAAATGAAAATGAATTGAAACGCATGAAATTGGACTATGAGGAAATAGTGCCCTGCGACAAGCAGCTTATCGATCGCTGGGAAATGTTCATTGAGCGTGACTCCATGAAGATAGGCAATAAGAAGGATCCCAAAGTCTTGGCCCAGGCCATTAAGACAGGAGTGCCCCGCTCCAAGCGTGGCGAGGTCTGGTCCTTTTTGGCCGAGCAACATTCCATGTATACCGCCCCGGTGGATACCAAGAAATTTCCCAATTTCAATACCCCCTATCATGCTTTGTTGAAAAATCTCACCGAACATCAGCATGCCATATTCATAGATTTGGGTCGTACCTTTCCCAATCACAAATTCTACAAGGATCCCTTGGGCTTGGGTCAGCTGTCCTTGTTTAATCTATTAAAGGCCTATTCGATATTGGATCCGGAATTGGGTTATTGCCAGGGTCTGGGTTTTATATGTGGTATACTGCTATTGCATGTAAGTCCCTTTGGGTTAATGAAATTTTGAATTATGATTGGTAATAATTTCCTATTTCCAGTGCGAAGAGGCTGAGGCCTTCCAACTGCTGAAGCATTTGATGTTCCATCGTCAAATGCGCACCAAATACTTGCCCGATATGAAAAAGTTCCAATTGCAATTGTATCAATTGTCTCGCCTGGTCAAGGATCATTTGCCTGATCTCTATGTTTGGCTCGATCAAAATGATGTCTCACCCACACTGTATGCTGCTCCTTGGATCTTAACCGTCTTCAGTTCACAGTTCCCCTTGGGTTTTGTGGCCCGTGTCTTTGATTTAATGTTCTTGGAGTCATCGGAGGTTATATTCAAATTTGCCATTGCATTACTCACTGTCCATGAATCGGAGTTGCTGGCTCGTGATAATTTTGAGGAGATTATGGATTATTTGAAGACAGTGGTGCCGAAAATCGATGCTAAAACCATGGAAAAAGTTTTGAAAATGGTAAGTGAAGTAATTGACTTGTGGTTCAATTTTAACGAAGAGTTTATCCCTGGTTACAAAGGCAGGATTTAAACAAATGGGTTTCGGGCCCTTGGGAAAGGGTAGTATTAATATTCTTTCTCTTGGGAATGGTTAGTTTTAGTACGATTGACCTTGGGAATGGGTAGTTAGGTACCCTTGACCTTGGAAATGGTAAGTTTTTGAATTTCCCATTTCATTGCCATAGAAATGGGTAGTTATTGGGTACTAAACCCAATGCCACTTCCATAGAAATGGGTAGTTTTAGTACCCACTTTCAATGTCAAGGGAGTTTTAGTACCCACTTTCAAAAATTTAGTAGTTTTAGTACCCTCTTCCATGGAAATGGATAGTTTTAGTACCAACTTTTAAAGGAAAGCTTAGTTTTAGTACCGATTCCAAAAGAAAGCATAGTTTTAGTACCCACTTCCAACGGCATGGTTGGTTTAAGTACTCAGTTCCAAAAGAATAGATAGTTTTAGTAACCACTTCCATGGGAATTGGTAGGTGTTGTACCCACTTTCAAAGTTTTGGGTAGTTTTAGTACCGACTTCCAAAGAAATGGGTAGTTTTAGTTCCCACTTCATTGGAAATTGGAAGTTTTCGTACCCACTTTAATGGAAATTGGAAGCTTTAGTACCTACTTCCACAGAAATCGGTAGTTATAGTACCCACTTCCAAGGACATGTGTAGTTTTAGTACGCACTTCCACAGGAATCGGTAGTTATAGTACCCGCTTCAATAGGAATGGATAGTTTAAGTACCCACTTCCAAAGGAATTGGAAGTTTTAGTATCCACTTCCAATATTAGTTTTAGTACTCACTTACAAAGTTATGCGCAGTTTTAGTACCCACTTCCAAAATAATGAGTAGTTTTAGTACCCACTTTCATAAGTTAGGTAGTTTTAGTACCAACTGCCAAAGAAATGGGTAGTTTTAGTATCCACTTCCAAAGGAATGGGTAGTTTTAGTGCCCACTTCCAAATGAATGGGTAGTTTAAGTACCCACTTCCAATGGAATGGCTAGTTTTAGTATCAACTTCCAAAGGAATTGGTGTTTTAGTACCCACTTCTTAAATAATGGGTAGTTTTAGTACCCACTTTCATAGGAATAGGTACTTTTAATACCAACTTCTTGAGGAATGGGTAGTTTTAGTATCCACTTCCAAAGGAATGGGTAGTTTTAATGCCCACTTCCAAAGAATTGGGTAGTTTAAGCACCCTCTTCAAAAGGGATTGATAGTTTTAGTACCCAGTTCCATAGGAATAGCTAGTTTTAGTATCCAAGGAAATGGGTTGTTGTAGTACCCACTTCCTGGGGTATTGGTCCCCTCTTCCAGGTACCCACTTCCATGGAATGGGAAGTTTAAGTACCCACTTCTACGGTAATTTGTAGTTTTAGTACCCACTTTCACGGAAATGGATAGTTTTAGTTCTCACTTTCTCCGAAATGAGTAGTCTTAGTACCCACTTCCACGAGAATTGGTGGTTTAAGTACCCACTTCCAGGGGAGTGGGTAGTTTTAATACCCATTTCCTTGGAAATTTGTAGTTTAGTACGCATCCTTTGGAATGGGTTGTTTTAGTTTACATTCCCTTGGATAGGTGAAATTTTAGTACCCTTGCGAATTTGTAGTTTTAGCACCCATTTCTTTCAATTGGCCTGTTTTAGTACCCCTTACCAGATAATGTGTAGTTTTAGTATGCTCTTGGAAATGGACAGTTTTTTGTTTCCATTCCGTTGGGAGTGTATTGTTTTAGTACCGATTCCCTTCTCTTTGGAATGACCAATTTTAGTACCCCTTCTCTACATTATGACCAGTTTAAGTTCCCTTTCTCTTGGAAATTTGTAGTTTAAGTAGCCTTTTCGCTGGGAATGAGTAGATTTAATACCCACTTTCATGGTAATGAGTACTAAAACTACCCATTGCCATGGAACTGGATACTAATCCTTGGCAATGGGTAGTTTTAGTACCCACTTCGTAGCTAATGAGTAGATTTAATACCCCTAACCAAGGGAATGCAAAGTTTACATACCCACTTCCTTGCAAAGCTTTAGCACTGTTTCGCTTGGGAAAAGGTATTTTTAGTACCCCTTCTCGTGGGAATGGACATTTTTAGTATCTTTCCCACTCCTTTGAGAATGGGAAGATGTAGTACCAATACTTTGGTTACCCATTTCTATGGAAATGGTTTGGGTTTGTATCCTTCCCCTTTTCCTTGTACTAAATAAAAGTACCGCTTCAATAATGTTAAGCACCCTCCAGTGCAAATTCCGGAAGAAGAATGCTTTCGTATCTGAGGCATGATTTACATGTCTCACTGGCATGGGGATGGCTAAGACGGCGAGAATTAGAAACAGTAGGAGTGCGGGAAATATGGAGGCTTCCTCAAGTCAGCCACTGCAAGCTTCTACAGTGGTCCTGTATTACAAGAGGGGTGAGTGCCTGGAGGGGTTCTGGCAACGAAATAGGCGTTCTTCCATAGTCCTGTCCCAAAGGAGTAAATATTCAGAACATCAGTCAGTAATCTGAGTAGTAGTCTCATGCATCCTTTGCCATTGGATATGTGACATCTTGCACCGCCTTCCCCGGTGTTCGTCAAAGATCGACCTCCAAACTCCTCCTCGTCATTACCACAAAACTCTACACAACTATGGTCACCATGTTCCTGCGGCGATCGGTCCTTTGGACCGGAACGAGCTTGCTCACCTACAACAGCTTGACGAGGATCGTCACCTCCACATATAAATTTGGCTACTTGATAGGTCTATTCTGGTATATAGACACGAATGCAGTGGGGAGAGGAAGCAATTCTCATTGAGTTCTGTAACCCTTATTTGTAACCTTTATGCGAAGTGTGGGACATTTACCTGATATAACAATGATTCTCTCGTTTCAGGTCTTCACATTGGACATCAACAAACAGTTAATGGAATATAATGTGGAGTATAATGTGTTGCAGGAGGAGATAACCTCCACAAACCATCACTTGGATATGCTAAATCAAGAGAAGTCAAGGAATCAACATTTGGAGCAGCAGCTACAGGTAAGAAACGAAACCCAGCCCCCTTGGGGCTTCATTACAACTGAAATAATTTCTCTTTTCTTCTTCTTAAAACTCAACCAGTTCGCTCAATCTTCAATAGTGCAATTGGAGAAGACACGGTCCTCGCAACAATCCCAAATAACCAATCTACAATCCCAAGTTCAATCCCTGGAATTGACAATACAAACCTTGGGGCGCTTTGTGGGCCACTTGGTCGAAAGAAATGCTGATTTGGAAATACCACAGGAAGTACGTCGCGTGCTGCAGCAATTGGATGATCTCGATCGGCAAAGGCGCCGTCCCCTGTTCACTGAACGCAAAATAGGCAAATCAATTTCGGTCAATAGTCATTTGGGGTTTCCACTCAAAGTCCTCGAAGAGTTGAACGAAAAAGAAGAACATGGTTCGCCCCAAAAAACCAAGAAGACACCCTATTTTGAGAAATCTTACGAGCAGTTAAGGCAACAGAAACTGAATCGCTTGGATGGTGGTGGGGGCGCCAGCCTACTCTCCTCGGCAGTCAATAATGAGGTGGGCTCACTATCGCCCACCCGGCAGAGGACGACAACGCCTCTTTCCCCCGAGTTGACTAAGCAATCATCTCGCCAGCACATACAACAAAGGCCCAATCGTTTGTACGACGACAAGGGTGCACCCAATTTGCAGGAAATGCAAACGCGTCTGGATGAATTGAAGCTACCCGAACATGTTGATCGTTATATGGCCAGCATTAAGAGCCCTTTGGAGGTGGACAGTGGTGTGGGCACCCCCCTCAGTCCACCCAGCACCAGCAGCAATAGCAGTCAATGTAGTTCCTTAAGCACTGGCAGCATCTTCAGTCGCATGGGCTACAAGAGTACCCCAGCAGTATTTTCACCCAATGCTAGCCGCCATTTGTACAGCGGCAATAGCGAAACGATTTCGGTTACATCTCCTGCAAAGGCCGCCCCAGCCAATCAGGCCGCCGAAGCCATGCTGCCCGAACTCAATAAAACCGAGGCCATGCATCCACTAAGCATGGTGGGCGAAGTCAATGTACGCTTCAATGGCACCACCCAATTGAAATCGATAAAGCCCATGCACTATGTCAAGTCCATGTCCAGTGCTGCGAGCATTTTAAGTGCCAGCAGCCCGGAAAGTGAGACTCCAGCGACGACGGAGACTTCTAACAGCAGCATTACCACAAAAGCCACCCCGCTGGCAACCTCAGAAATGGCTCAAAATGTTACTGGGGCCGGTGCAAGCTAACGGTTTTGATTCATAACGAAGTTCTTGCGCAGCTTCTACTGAGCACAGTGTGGTGGATCAACCAACCGCCCCTCCAAAACTGATTAGTCAAATTTCCGTTCAAGCAAAGAAGAGAAGCCGAAGAAACCCCAACTTCAGAAAAAAATAACAAAAAGATTTTGAGAAAATCATGCATAAATAATTGTTTAACCAGCCCCAACGCAAAGCCGAAAGCAGCAAGCAAGAAATCAGAAACCTGAGCTTAATGTTTATATATAAAAGAAATAAGCCCTTAAGATATATGCTTCAATTTATGGTTAAGATATATAAGAATAGCCTACACACACCCCCTTACAAGTGGAGTGTGGCTTAAGGGAGATGAGTGGAGAGAAAGATGTAGGAAATTCAGCACTTTCACAATTTTGATAGAAGACAAAAGATGGCATAACGCAATATTTGCCTCAAAAGTTTGTATTTCCAACGATGTTTTGTGAATTTTTTTTTAAAGAAAATTTTTGCCAAAAACTTTTATTTTTTAGAAAATCTTTGCGAATATCCGGTGCTAGGGTTTTTGCTATCTTTCTAATTGGCAATTTTAGAAAAGTTACTGTTGTAGCAATCATTCCCAAAATATACTTTCTATGGGATAATTGGCATGCCCTCACCCTTCCCTTAAAAACTTTTTAACTGAAACCCTCACTGTCCCGAACAGACAAAATGGCCGCTTAAGAGGTTTAGGGATGGAGTATTCTCCCCCAGTTGACGAGACCCCACTGGCCACTTACCACAGACCGGCTAATTGCTTTGAACGTGGTGAACAAGGTTACTTTGTCAGCACCCAAAGTGCTGGAGGTAAGTGATTTGCGGACCTTGTTCCTACTTCTGACCTTATCGCCAATTTTAGTGGCCTTTGAGGAGAATGTTGAAGAGCTGTGACACCAACTATTTTGGGACTTTTGATGGTCGGAATGGTTACTCCATCGACTTTCACATTCAGCTCATCCTTTACCTCATGCTACACACACACATGAGGTGAATAATGTGGATAAAGATTCAGAGGCAGATATATTTGAATCTCTTGAAGCGATATAAACGGCAAGGTCGTTGAGGTAGACTTAGATGCCAACAATGGGGGGGGCCTGATACCATGATCTAACAATCATCTGCATATGTTAAGATCTCAATGCCGTCTGGAGAGAGTGGAATAGTTGATAGGTAGAGGTAGAGGTCAAACAGTACCGGAGATATCACCCCGTTCTGGTTCACTCTAAGAGCTTTCTATTTCTTATCCTTAAATTCGACAAATGACCCAGCGTTTCAGCATGGCTGGCGTGTAATATGATAAGGTCTCTATGCCGTCTGGAGGGGGTATAATAGCGGATAGTGATAATAGATAATATAGTGCCGGTGATATCATCCCGCTCTGTTCCACTCTAAGGGCTTTCGACTTCTTATCCCTAAATTCCACAAACGACTGGCGACCAAACAAATAATTCAAGACCCAGCGTTTCAAGTCTGGCTGAGGAGAGGTAATGGCGATGCCCCCAAATAGTTTGACATGGCTGACCGTGTCGACTGCTTGTAATAGATTCTGTGCCACGAGGACTGTCCTATCACACGGCCTGGGCATAACGAAGCCACGGAAAATTTGAGCAGTGTCGTCATGCAAAGCAGTCGTCACTAAGTAATGCAAATTGCAAATTTTGCCCATGAACATTCCTCTCAGGAACAGAGGTAAACTCCTCACATATCAATGAGTGCAGTCCGATTCAAGTTATAGCCGAGTCCGAACGGACAATCCAATTGCAAAGAAAATTTTGAAAAAATATAATGGGAAAATTTTGACAAAATTTCCCATAACAAAGAAATTTGGAGAAAATTTCCCATCATTATAATATTTTGACATAATTTCCCCTCGCAAAGACGTTTCTACAAAATTTCCCATAACAAAGTAATTTTGGCAAAATATCCCTTTCCAAAGAAATTTAAAACAAAATATCTCAAAGCGAAGAAAAATTTTGACACAATTTCTTATACCAAAAGAAATTTGACCAAAATTTCCCATAGCACAGAAATTTTGACAATAATGCCTATAACAAATAAATTTTGCCAAAAATTACCTTTATTTTAAAAAATTTCGATTTTTGACAAAATTTCCCTTGCAAGGAAATTTTAACTAAATTTCCTATCGTAAAGAAATTTTGAAAATTTTCCCTTAGCAAAAAAATTTTGATAAATTTCCGTAGCAAGGAATTTCTCTTATTGCAAAGAAATTTCCCCTAGAAAGGAAATTTTGACAAAATTTCCCACAGCAATTTGGACAAAATTTCCAATTGTACAATTTATCCCACAGCAAGGAAATTTGGACAAAATTTCCTATTGCAAAGAAAATTTTGAAAAAAAATTTCCATAGAAAAAAAATTTAGAGAAAATTTCCGGCGCCCCGGTAGCCGAGTTGTTAGCGTGCTTGGATTACCAGTGCAGGGGTCGTGGGTTCGATTCCCGACAGAAGCCTTGGTCTGTCGCTACTGTGGTATCACAATGTACTTAAAATTGTCTAAGTGAGTCTGTAAAGGACTGTCACTCTTACCTAACCTAACCTTCCCATAGCATCCAAATTTTGATCAAAAAATTCCCTTAATTTTAAAAAATTTAGATTTTTGACAAAATTTCCCATTGCAGGGAAGTTTTGATAACATTTCCTTATGCAAGGGAAATTTTTTTAAAATTTCCCTTCGCAAGGAAATTTTGACATAATTTCTCTTAGCAAGAAAATGTTGACAAAATTTCCCATAGCGAAGAAATTTGTACAATAAATTTCATTAGCAAGAAAATTTTGAAAAAAAATAATTTCCTATAATAAGCTTGGACAAGGTTTTATAATATTTCTTAGAGAAATAAAATTATGACAGAATTTCTTTAAAAATAAAATTTTGACAAAATTTTTTTTTAAATTAAAATTTTGACAAGATTTTTTTTTAAATTAAAATTTTGACAAAATTTTTTAAAATTAAATTTTGACAATTTTTTTTTAAGTAAAATTTTTTTTTAAGTAAAATTTTTTTTTAAGTAAAATAACAAAATTTTTCTAAAATTAAAATTTTGACAAAATTTATATACTTTGATAAAAATTTTAACAAAATTTTTACAAAATTTTTCTAAAATTAAAATTTTGACAAAATTTATAAACTTTTATAAACATTTTGTTAACGTTCAACTCTTTTTCCTCCACGAAATTTTTAAAAATGTTTCCTCCTATATGATTTTTTTTTTCAAAATTTTATTTCTTTGAGACCATTTGTTAAAACATTTTTTTCAACACCTTCACTTTAGCCGCACTCCACTATTGCCTCAAATAAAAAATAAAATTTCCTTTCTTTGAAGTAATAAAAATAAAAACAACCGCACAAAAAACGTTTAAATGTTTGTTGCCATATACAAAACCCAAAATGGAAGCTTAACAAATTGTATATTAACTAATTATTAATAATTATTTAAAGGACATATATTACAAGAAAGAAATTCCCTTAAATAGGGAAATTAAATGACAAGCACTACTAGGCAAATTGGGAGATCTTAAAATATGACCAAATAAAAGCATTAAAACTCAACATAAAAATGTTGTAGCAATGACTTAATTGAACAAAAAAAAAAAATACAAAACGCCCATTAGAAACCAAAAACAATTATAATTTTCAAAAATATATCAGAAATAATTGAATGTGTAAAGAATGTAACTCGTTAGTATCAATGTCAAGTAGTGTAAAGTAACAAAAAAAATATATGCGAGTATATTTGGATATACATATATATTTACCAAACAAAAAGCCCTTTATATATACAAAAAAAAAAAGAGAAGAAGAAAAATATATTTCTCTATAGCAATGAAGTCATATTTAAATTCAAAAAAAAAGTCCCGAAACTTTGTAAGGAAATTGTAGTCAAACATTTTGCAAAAAAAAAAAACAAAACCAAGTAAGAAAAAACCCCTTAGTCACAATTACAGCTATTATTATTATAATTATTATTATGAATATTGTGTATTATTGTATTACCATATAATTAATTAATAAATTAACTAAACAATTAATTTAACTAAAATCATCTATTAAGTCTAACTAACTAACTCACTCAGTCGAACTATTTATCATCTACATCTTAATTATTTGAATCAATTATTTTCCTAAGCTCGAGAAAAAACTAAACGCAATGCATTGATTTTAAGTCATATACTTACCATATTAGCTTAAAACTTATTTTTTTAGTTTTAGCTGTTAGGACTTAAAAAAACAAGAGCTACTTGTTTTTTTTAAGAATTCATTGTTATATTTTATGTTATTTGTGAAAGTTAAAAGTTTTAATGTTATGATTTTCTTTTTGTTTGAATATTGTATTTTTTTTATTTTATTATATATAAAAGCTTTAATATTAGTTTTTTTTTATAATTTTAAGCATGATTTTTGTTGAACTCATTAAAGAAGTTTTACAATATATTATCAAAAACATGAGCTATGAATTTTACTAAAACTGTTATAAAAGGTAGTCGACACGCATATGAAAAAATATAGCTTTTTCACCCTATAAATTTAATTTCTATGGGAAATTTGGTGAAAACTTTTTTTACAGAAAAATTTTTTAGCATTTCTATTCTATGTAGAAATTTTCCCATAATAATGACAAAAGTTCCTACACAAAGGAAATTTTAAAAACATTTCCCTTACAAGGGAAATTTTGAAAAACTTTCTATATAAACGTAGTTTTGAAAAATTCTCTAAGAAGAGAAATTTTTCAAAATGTCCTTAGCATAGAAATTTTAAAAAATTCCTATAAAAGGGAAATTTTGACATTTCCTATAAAAGGGAAATTTTGACAACATTTCCTATAAAAGGGAAATTTTGACAACATTTCCTAAAAAAGGGAAAATTTGACAACATTTTCTATAAAAGGGAAATTTTTGATAAATTTCCTATAAAAGGGAAATTTCCAACAGATTTCCTATAAAAGGGAAATTTTTGAAAAATTTCCTACAAATAGGAAATTTTGATATATTTCCTATAATAGGGAAATTTTGACAAAATTTCCTATAAAATTGAAAATTTGTAAAATTTCCTACAGGAAAGGAATGTTGTTCAAATTTTCCTTTAGAAATAAAAGGAAATATATGAGAAATTTTGTCAAAATTTCCTTTTCATAGGATATTTTATCAACATGGAAATTTTTTAAAAATATCTCTTAAAAGCATATTTGTCAAAATTTCCCTTCAACAGGAAGGGGAAACATATGAGAAATTTTGTCAAAATTTCCTTTTCACAGAATATTTTATCAAAATGAAAATTTTTGTAAAAATGTCTCTCTTAAGAAAATTTTCCCTTCTACAGGAAGTTTTTCCATATTGTCCTTCTATAAGAAAATTTTCAAAATTTCCTTTCTATAAGAAATTTTTCAAAATTGTCCTTCTAAAAGAAAGTTTTCGAAATTTCCCTTCTATAAGAATTTTTTCAAAACTTCCCTTCTATAAGAAATTTTTTAAAATATTCTTCAATAGGAAATTTGGTGACAACTTTTTTCTACACATAATTTTATTAACATTTTTTTCTATGGAGAATTTTTCACCCATAATTTCCCATTACATAAAGGAAATTTCAAAAAAAAATTCCCATAGAGGGAAAATTTTGAAAACTTTTCTATACAGAGGGAAGTTTTAAAAATTTTCTATAGAAGGGAAATTTTTCAAAATGTCCTTAGAACAGAAATTTTGAAAAATATCCTATAAAAGGGAAAGTGTGATAAATTTCCTCTTAAAGGGAAATTTGGAACAGATTTCTATAAAAGGGATATTTTGGCAGGATTTCCTATAAAAGGGAAATTTTGACAATATTTCTTATAAAAGTAAAATTTCGAACAGATTTCCCATAAAAAGAATATTTTGACAAGGTTCTCTATAAAAGGAAAATATAATGTGAAATTTCAGGTGATTCTGTTTATTTTACGAATCCTCTTCGAATTTTGAACTGCGGAATGCTGAAAATTTTTCGAAATTCGTAAAAATGAAGGAGTCACAGCGTGTTTGACATTGAAAATGAACTTGAATTTTTTCGCCCAAAAACATGCGATTCTTGCGATGTTTTCCATAGCAAACTTTATAGTATTGCTTCATATAGCACAACTACGGAAAAAGATTTTCTTCACGAATCTAAAGGTGGCTTAAAAGTTGTGAAGATTAAAAAACTAAGAAAGTTACAAAAATTGCAAACTCATGTAGGTTTTTTTTTTATTTTTGGATATCAATTATGCGATGTTGAAGTAATACTCTAAAGTTTTTAAAGAAATAGAAAAGAGTATGACTTAATCCAGCACCACTACGGAAAGAGATTTTCTTCACGAATCGAACCGAGTCCTTAGAATTTAGAAATTTGCAAAACTAAGGAAGTTGCAGCAGTTTCAAAATCGAGTTGACTTTTTTTTCGTTTTCTGGATATTAATTATGCGATTTTGAGCTTGTTTTTTGAAGAAAAAGCATAGGAGTTGCGCTAAACCGATTTTTTTGCCATAATCTTTAATACTCTATACTCAACTCGAAAATTTTTTTCGCATCAAAAATTGAAAATTTTCATAAGGGGTTAGCCTTTGCTAAAAAAATGCAAAAAAAAATAAAATGTGAAATTTTAAGTAATTCTGTTTATTTTACGAATCGTCTTCGAATTTCGAACTGCGGAATGCTGAAAAATATTCCAAATTCGACAAAATGAAGGAGTTACAGCGTGTTTGACCTAGAAAACGACCTTGAATTTTTACGCCCAAAAGATTTTGGTTTTTATGATGTTCTTAATAGAAAACTTAAGAGTATTGCTTCATGTAGCACCACTACGGTAAGAGATTTTCTTCACAAATCCAAGGGTGTATGAAAAATTGTTATCTTCCCAAAACTAAGAATTAAAAATTATGAAATAAGGAAGTTACAGCAAATGCAAACTCATTTTTTTTTAATTTTTCGGATATTAACTATGCGATTTTGATGCAATACTCTGAAGATTTGAAGAAAATGGAAAAGAATGTTGCTTCGTCCAGCACCATTACTGAAAGAGATTTTCTTCACGAATCCAACGGTGTCTTCAGAATGTTGATGTTCGCAAAACTAACGAAGTTACAGCAATTTGAAACTCACGTAGATTTTTTTGCGTTTTTTTGATATCAATTATGCGATTTTGAGCTTGTTTTTTGAAGAAAAAACATAGGAGTTGCGCTAAACCGATTTTTTTTCCATAATCTTCAATACTCTATACTCAACTCGAAAATTTTTTTCGCGTCAAAAATTGAAAATTTTCATAAGGGGTTAGCATTTGCTAAAAAAATGCAAAAAAAAATAAAATGTGAAATTGTAAGAAATTCTGTTTATTTTATGAATCGTCTTCGAATTTTGAACTGCGGAATGCTAGAAAATATTCGAAATTCGAAAAAATGAAGGAGTTACAGCGTTGTTGGCCTTGAAAACGACTTTGAATTTTTAGGCCCAAAAAAATTTGGTTTTTGCCATGTTTTTCATAGAAAACTTTACAGTATTGCTTCATGTAGCACCACTACGGAAAGAGATTTTCGCCACGAATCCAACGGTGTCTGAAAAATTTTAAAGTTTGCAAAACTAAGGAATTTATACCAAATGCAAACTCAAGTTGGTTTTTTTTGAATTTTTGGGATATGAATTATGCGATTTTGATGCAATACTCTGAAGATTTCAAGGAAATGGGAAAGAGTGTTGCTTTATCCAGCACCATTACGGAAAGAGAATTTCTTCACGAATCCAACGGTGTTCTCAGAATTTTAAAGTTCGCAAAACTAACAAAGTTACAGCAATTTCAAAATCGTGTAGATTTTTTGCGTTTTTTGGATATCAGTTATGCGATTTTGAGCTTATTTTTTGAAGAAAAACATAGGAGTTGCGCTAAACCGATTTTTTTGCCATAATCTTCAATACTCTATACTCAACTCGAAAATTTTCTTCGCATCAAAAATTTAAAATTTTCATAAGGGGTTAGCCTTTGCTAAAATAGTGCAAAAAAATAAAATGTGAAATTTCAGGTAATTCTGTTTATTTTACGAATCCTCTTCGAATTTCGAACTGCGGAATGCTAGAAAATATTCGAAATTCGAAAAAATGAAGGAGTTACAGCGGGATTGTTATCACGATCTAGAAAACGATCTTGAATTTTTACGCCCAAAATAAATTGGTTTTTGCTATGTTTTCCATAGCAACCTTTACAGCATCGCTTCATGTAGCACCTTTACGGAAAGGGATTGTTATCACGAATCTAACGGTGTCTGAAAATTTATAAAGTTAGCCAAAATAAGGAAGTTACAGCAATTGCAAACTCAAGTTGGTTTTTTTGAATTTTTGGGATATGAATTATGCGATTTTGATGCAATACACAGAAGATTTCAAGGAAATACGAAAGAGTGTTGCTTCGTCCAGCACCATTACGGAAAGAGATTTTCTTCACGAATCCAACGGTGTCCTCAGAATGTTGAAGTTCGCAAAGCTAACGAAGTTACAGCAATTTCAAGCTCACATAGATTTTTTTTCGTTTTTTTGATATCAATTATGCGATTTTGAGCTTGTTTTTTGAAGAAAAAACATAGGAGTTGCGCTAAACCGATTTTTTTGCCATAATCTTCAATACTCTATACTCAACTCGAAAATTTTTTTCGCACCAAAAATTGAAAATTTTTGTAAGGGGTTAGCCTTTGTTATATAATTATTACTTGGGATGCCATTGAGCTACAGACCACGGCCACCATTAGCGCATGTTCAAAATCACAAGTTTCCCCTAAATGCAAGAGCAAGGGCAGGAGTTGAGCTTCAAGTGTCTTGGCTACTGGAGAACAACGGGAAATCGGTCACTACAATTTTCCCTTACTCCAGGCCTAAACTGGACTCGATTCGTATAGACGCTTTTAACCATAGTAAGGTCACCCTTTCAAACATATTTCTCGAGAGCATTCCATTAAATTACTTTGGAAAATTAATCGCAAGTCCAATACATTTGAAAAGTGCGAAAAACTCAATATTTTCCCTTTACATCTGCTAAAAGGTAATTTTCAATCACTGGATCATACTGTAGTTGCAAATTTTACAAATTTGCCCATGAACATTCCATTTAGGAACAGGGGCAAACTTCTTACATATCAATGAGTGCTGTCCAATTCAAGTTTAAGGTCAATGATAAAGGTGGTGTTTTATATCAAATAATGCTGCCGAACTCATCTTTAGCTCAATGATGTTGCCCATTATACTTGTATTTTAATGTGCACAGATACCTTGTATGAGCGTACTAGGGTGCGTATGAGTAGCCTGGTATCTATAATTACAAGCACGTATACGCAACCTTGGTCAATCACCTTACAAAATCACAAGTTTCCCTCAAATGCAAGAGCAAGAAAAGAACCGTTAGATTTTCCTTATTTATTTTTTTTATAATTTTTTCATCTAATCTAAATTTAAGTTATTTTATGGTTTTAGCCAATATTATAAATTTAATAAATTTTCTCATGGCATTTATTAAAACAAAAACAAAAACTATAACAAATAGCAAATGTAAAGAATATACATAAAAAATAAATTATAACAAACAAATTGCAAACGTATATATACACACAAAAAATTAATAATAAAAATATTTATAGCATTTAAAACATTTTTGTCTGTAAAAAAACAACACTTACAAGCCCCGCCCTTAAAATAAAATGAATTGCAATACAAACGCAATAATGCTCGTTACAAAATATTTATTTATATATGAAAAAAATATATATATAATCTTCATATATATATATTTAAGCAAAAAAAGCAACCGCTTAACACAAAAACAAAAAGGAAACAAATTTCAATACAAATGCTTAGTTTGATGTACAACGTTTACAAAACGCATAAACAAATAATAAAAAAAACCCCGAATGTAACATTTTCTCAAAATAAAAAAAAAATGCAGTTTAAATATTTTTTAATTATTTTTTTCCAAAGAAGAAAGGTAGGTACTTACGCTTTCAGAGAGTAAGTATAGATAGTAAATAAAAAAAATCGAATTTTTTTTACTTTTTTTATATATTTATTTTATTAATATAATATTTATGCAGAATTTTTTTCGACATTATGTTTTTTCTTCGTAATTAAAAATCAGTTATTTTAAAAAATAATCAGAATAAAAAATAATTACTATTTTCGCAATATCTTATGTATAACATGTATGTATAACTTCATTAACTTGCTATTTATATAGGAGCATATCTAGTTTTTCTTTCTCTAATACTTATCTCAAAATAAAAAAATAAAAATTTTTTATAAATAACTTTCATAAAAATTACTTTAAATTTAAGTTAAAATATTAACATTATCTATCCAATCAAGTTTTCCTTTTCCATGAAACAGTTAAAAATCAGATATACATTTGGGGTGTTAAGTGTTTTCAACATTTCTTCTACAGAGAGCGCCGGCTTGATTCTGTAGGCATCGATTTATGAGGGCTCAGAATGCCATCTGGTGAGTAGAAAGTGTAAGCTTAGGGTTTGACTTCGGCTTTGCCATGTCCAACTCCCGAAGTCAAAAAGATATTCGAGCAAAGAGGCTAAGAGTGGTGCAGATTAATCTGCAATACTGCGTGGCCGCCTCGAACGAACTGCTTCTAGAACTCTCTAACTCTTCAGTAGACATTGTCTTGATTCAGATACCTTATATATAGGAATTACATTATGGGGGCTCAGAATGCTATCTGATGAGTAGAAAGTGTAGGCTTAGGGTTGGATTTCGGCTTTACCATGTCCGACTCCTGAAGTCAAAAAGATGTTCGAACGAGAAGAGTGGTGCAGATTAATATGGACCACTCCTTGGAGGCCACCGTAGCGCAGAGGTTAGCATGTCCGCCTATGACGCTGAACGCCTGGGTTCGAATCCTGACGAGACCGTCAGAAATAATTTTCAACTGTGGTTTTCCCCTCCTATTGCTGGCAACATTTGTGAGGTACTATGCCATTTAAAACTTCTCTCCAAAGAGGTGTCGCACTGCGGCACGCCGTTCGGACTCGGCTATAAAAAGCAGGTCTCCTATCATTGAGCTAAAAAACTTGAATCGGACTGCACTCATTTATATGTGAGAAGTTTGCCCCTGTTCCTTAGTGGAATGTTCATGGGCAAAATTTGCTAATTTGCATTACTCCTTGGCCGTCTCTAACGAACACCTTCCGTGGCCGCCTCAAACGAACATCTTCTCTGTAGTCGACATTGTCTTGATTCAGCTACCTTATGTTGTTAGAAAAAGGGGCCACTCTGGGTTAGGCAATAGGAAATACACAGTGTTGACTCCACCCTCTGGTGATAACGTAAGGGCATGTATTTTAGGAAAGAAACGTTTAAACTTGATTCAGCAATCATTGATCTGAGCAATAATGATCTGAAGACTGTGAGCTTGGAGACCGAAAACAGTTGGTAATTTCTTTGAGAACAGACAGGTTCTCAAAGAAATGAGAACCCAAAGTAAGACGCCTTCTGATTGCTAGTGCGGGACACACACACAGAAGGTGTTCTATATTCTCTTCTTCCTCACAGCTTCTGCAAAAGTCGTTGCTGGCAACCTTCGACCGTCTCGAACGAACACCTTCCGTGGCCGCCTCGAACGAACACCCTCTCTTCAGTCGACATTGTCTTGATTCAGCTACCTTATGTTGTTAGAAAAAGGGGCCACCTCTGGATTAGGCAATAGGAACTACACAGTGTTGACTCCACCCACTGGTGATAAGACAAGGACATGTATTGTAGGAAGGAAAAGTTAAATGTTGATTCTTCAATCAAACTATAGCAATGATGATCTGAAGACTGTGAGGTTGAAGTCAAAAAACTATGGCCCTTACTGATCTCAAGGGCTTACATGCTCTGCGAGGAGAAGGACCCGCTAGTGAAAAGGCGAATGTGCGAGAACTACCGAAGGATGTGGCTGATCTTGGGTTGAAATAGCAGTGCTCGCCACTCGCGGAGTACGGACATCAACAAGAGGGAGGAGTCGATTTATGGGTTTATTCTGAATTCCAGCCTGCGCGTTTGTAATTTTGGTAATGTTCCGGCTTTCCAGATACATAAAAGGTCAGAGGTGATAGACATAACTTTGACCAATCTCGATGACACTATCTTAAGGGTATAGGGAGTGTCCGAAGAGGACTCCTTTTCGGACCATAGATATATCTTCTTCGATCGGATGTTGTTACGACCCACCACACAGGACTAACGAGAAAATCATGACTCACGAAACACTCACGAGACAATCAGGACTTTCGAGACAATCATTACTCACGAAGCACTAACTACTCACGAGAAAATCACTACTCACCGGGCACTCACGAGAAAATCACGACTCACGAGACACTCGCGAGAAAATCACCCCTCACTGACACTCACTATATACGACGAATGAATAATAATTTGGAGCGTCTCGTTAATCGTGAGCGTTGCGCAAGTCGTAAGTATCTCGTGAATGAGTGTCTGGTGAGTCGTGAGTGTCTCGTGAGTCGTGATTTGCTCCTGTGTCGTGAACATGATTTCACTCACACACGACGAATTTTAATTCAATCACTGTCACGCACAATTCACATGATTGAATTTCGATCTCACTCACGAATCACGTGAGTCGTGAGTGTCTCGTGATTTGCTCCTGGGTCGTGATTAGTGTCGTGAACATGATTTCACTCAAGCACAACGAATTTTAATTCAATTACGGTCACGCACGAACACAATTAAATTTGGATCTCACTCACGAATCACGTGAGTCGTGATTTGCTCGTGGGTCGTGATTGGTATCGTTAGCATGATTTCACTCACGCACAACAAATTTCTATTCAGTCACGGTCACGTACGATCACTTGATTGGATTTGGATCTCAATCACGTGACTCACGCGTGATTCACGTATGACACGACAACTCACGTCTCACGTGCACACCTCTAGTAAACACCTCTTTGCGAGCCTGGATTGTCATTCTGGAACTCTGTAGTGGCCTGAATTGGCTAACTGGACAATACTCTAGACGGTGAGTTTTTCTACCAACCATCGAAGGATGGTGGTCCAGATCGGTTCAGATTTGGATATAGCTTGCATATATACCTATCTCCCGATTTAAGGTTTTAGTCAAATAAAAGGTGATTTATTTATTGATCGATTTTGCTAAAATCAGGCCCAATGACATTCGCACCAAGTATGTTCAAGTTCGGGCTATGTTGGGATATAGCCGCCATATGTACCGATCTCCCGATTTAAGTTCTTGGGACGTTAAAAGCACTTTGATTACTTGATTTCCCTGAAATTTTAAGCTCCTCGATTCCGTTTGTAACACCTTGAAATATTTCTCTAAGAGCCCATAAAGTATATGTGTTCATGATCGTCTCGACGTTCTGAGTCTATCTAGCTATGTCTGTCCATCCGTCCGTTAGTCGAAATGACGATAGCGGTCGAACGCGTAATGCTAGCCGCTTGAAATTTTGCACAGATACTTACTATTGATGTAGATCATTGGGGATTGCAAATGGTCCATATCGGTTCAGATTTAGATATAGCTCCCATATAAACCGGTCTACCGATTTGACTTCTTGAGACCTTACAAGCCGCAATTTTTGTCCGATTTGGATGAAATTTTGCATGCGGTGTCTGTTATGGCTTCCAACGACTATGCCAATAGCGGTCCAAAGATTCGGCCCGGCCGAACTTAGCACGCTTTTTCTTGTTCTATCCTTATTTGATGTCTTATATCGTTCTATGGAGTATATTTATAAAATTTTTCTACTTCTCTTCAACTTTATTCCAGGGTGAACACAACGGCCCTAAGATCTTCGAGTGAAGCCAAGGTTGCTAGTCGCTTACCCTTCAACCTAACTTAACCTAAGCTAACCTTCAAGGCAAGAGATAAGCTGATTTCTGAATTTCTACAAAATTGCAACTTTGATATGTCAACATGACAAATCGGAATTTGAAATCCTGAAAGGCATTGCTCTCTTCATATTGGTGCTAACTTGTGAAAAAGTATTTTGTAATTTTCGAAAAATAAGCAACATACCATTTTTATAAGGACACTAAAAATCCGAGAGGAATTATAAAATAAACTGAATTTCTTAAAATATGCACTTTTGTTTTTTTGCACTTTTTGAGCAAAGGGGTGAGGAGGGGATGGGGGGGGAGTGGACACGTCTTATGAAAATGTTAAATTTTTGATGAGAAAAATTTTTCGATTGAAGTATACAGTATTGAAGATTATAGCGAAAAAATTGGCTTAGGGCACCTCCTATGTTTTCTTCTTCAAAAAAAGCTCAAAATCGGATAATTGAATTTGTAATTGCTGTAACTTCCTTAGTTTTGGGAAGATAACAATTTTTCATACATCCTTGGATTCGTGAAGAAAATCTCTTACCGTAGAGGTGCTACATGAAGCAATACTGTAAAGTTTTCTATGAAAAACATGGCAAAAACCAAAATTTTTTGGGCGTAAAAATTCAAGGTCATTTTCAAGGTCAAATACGCTGTAATTCCTTCATTTTTTCGAATTTCGAATTTTTTCTTGCATTCCGCAGTTCGAAATTCGAAGAGGATTCGTAAAATAAACAGAATTTCTTGAAATTTCACATTTTATTTTTTTTTGCATTTTTTTAGCATAGGCTAACCCCTTATGAAAATTTTCAATTTTTGATGCGAAAAATTTTTTCGAGTTGAGTATAAAGTATTAAAGATTATGGCAAAAAAATCGGTTTAGCGCAACTCCTATGTTTTTTCTACAAAAAACAAGCTCAAAATCGCATAATTGATATCAAAAAAACGCAAAAAATCTACATGAGTTTCAAATTGCTGTAACTTCGTTAGTTTTGCGAACTTCAACATTCTGAGGACACCGTTGGATTCGTGAAGAAATTCTCTTTCCGTAGTGGTGCCGGACGAATCAATACTATTTCCCATTTCCTTCAAATCTTCAGAGCATTGCATCAAAAAGGCATAATTCATGTCCAAAAAATTCAAAAAAACCAACTTGAGTTCGCAATTGGTGTAACTTCCTTAGTTTTGCAAACTTTACAATTTTGGCGAAAATCTCTTTCCGCAGTGGTGCTACATGAAGCAATACTCTAATGTTTTCTATGAAAAACATGGCAAAAAGCAAACTTTTTTGGGCATAAAAATTCAAAGTCGTTTTCAAGGCCAACAACGCTGTAACTCCTTCATTTTTTCGAATTTCGAATATTTTCTAGCATTCCGCAGTTCGAAATTCGAAGACGATTCGTAAAATAAACAGAATTACTTAAAATTTCACATTTTATTTTTTTTGCATTTTTTTAGCAAAGGCTAACCCCTTATGAAAATTTTCAATTTTTGATGCAAAAAAATTTTTCGAGTTGAGTATAGAGTATTGAAGATAATGGCAAAAAATCGGTTTAGCGCAACCCCTAAGTGTTTTTCTCCAAAAACAAGCTCAAAATCGCATAATTGATATCAAGAAAACGCAAAAAAATCAACCCGTGTATAAAATTGTTGTAACTTCCTCAGTTTTGCGAACTTCAACATTCTGAGGACACCATTGGATTCGTGAAGAAAATCTCTTTCCGTAATGGTGGTAGACGAAGCAATACTCTTTCCCAATTCCTTCAAATCTTCAGAGTATTGCATCAAAAACGCATAATTCATGTCCGAAAAATTCAAAAAAAACCAACTTGAGTTCGCAATTGGTGTAACTTCCTTAGTTTTGCAAACTTTACAATTTTTCAGACACCGTTGGATTCGTGAGAAAAGTCTCTTTCCGCAGTGGTGCTACATGAAGCAATACTGTAAACTTTTCTATGAAAAACATGGCAAAAACCAAATTTTTTTGGGCGTAAAAATTCAAGGTCATTTTCAAGGTCAACAACGCTGTAACTCCTTCATTTTTTCGAATTTCGAATATTTTCTAGCATTCCGCAGTTCGAAATTCGAAGACGATTCGTAAAATAAACAGAATTACTTAAACTTTCACATTTTATTTTTTTGCATTTTTTTCCAAAGGCTAACCCCTTATGAAAATTTTCAATTTTTGACGCGAAAAAATTTTTCGAGTTGAGTATACAGCAATAAAATTTATCGGAAAAAATGAGGTTTGGCGCAATCCCTAAGTGTTTTTCTCAAAAAACAAGCTCAAAATCGCATAATGAATATCCAGAAAACTAAAAAAAATCAACGCGACTTTGAAATTGCTGTAACTTCCTTAGTTTTGCGAACTTCAACATTCTGAGCACACCATTGGATTCGTGAAGAAAATCTCTTTCCGTAATGGTGCTGGACGAAGCAACACTCTTTCCCATTTCCTTCAAATCTCCAGAGTATTGCATCAAAAACGCATAATTGGTATCTCAAAAATTCAAAAAAAAACCAACTTGAGTTTGCATTTGGTATAAATTCCTTAGTTTTGCAAACTTTAAAATTTTTCAGACCGTTGGATTCGTAGCGAAAATTTCTTTCCGCAGTGGTGCTACATGAAGCAATACTGTAATGTTTTCTATGAAAAACATGGCAAAAAACAAACTTTTTTGGGCGTAAAAATTCAAAGTCGTTTTCAAGGCCAACAACGCTGTAACTCCTTCATTTTTTCGAATTTCGAATATTTTCTAGCATTCCGCAGTTCAAAATTCGAAGACGATTCGTAAAATAAACAGAATTACTTAAAATTTCACATTTTATTTTTTTTGCATTTTTTTAGCAAAGGCTAACCCCTTATGAAAATTTTCAATTTTTGATGCGAAAAAATTTTTCGAGTTGAGTATAGAGTATTGAAGATTATGGCAAAAAAATCGGTTTAGCGCAACTCCCATGTTTTTTCTTCAAAAAACAAGCTCAAAATCGCATAATTGATATCAAAAAAACGCAAAAAAATCTACGTGAGTTTCAAATTGCTGTAACTTTGTTAGTTTTGCGAACTTCAACATTCTGAGGACACCGTTGGATTCGTGAAGAAATTCTCTTTCCGTAGTGGTGCCGGACGAATCAATACTATTTCCCATTTCCTTCAAATCTTCAGTGTATTGCATCAAAATCGCATAATTCATATCCCAAAAATTCAAAAAAACCAACTTGAGTTTGCAATTGCTGTAACTTCCCTATTTTGGCAAACTTTACAAATTTTCAGACACCGTTAGATTCGTGACAAAAATTCCTTTCCGTAGAGGGGCTACATGAACCGATACTGTAAAGGTTGCTATGGAAAAAATAGCAAAAACCAATTTATTTTGGGCGTAAAAATTCAAAGTCGTTTTCAAGACCAACAACGCTGTAACTCCTTCATTTTTTCGAATTTCGAATATTTTCTAGCATTCCGCAGATCGAAATTCGAAGACGATTCGTAAAATAAACAGAATTACTTAAAATCTCACATTTTATTTTTTTTTTGCATTTTTTTAGCAAAGGCTAACCCCTTATGAAAATTTTCAATTTTTGATGCGAAAAAATTTTTCGAGTTGAGTATAGAGTATTGAAGATAATGGCAAAAAAAATCGGCTTAGCGCAACTCCTATGTTTTTTCTTCAAAAAATAAGCCCAAAATCGCATAACTGATATCCAAAAAACGCAAAAAAATCTACGTGATTTTGAAATTGCTGTAACTTTGTTAGTTTTGCGAACTTTAAAATTCTGAGAACACCGTTGGATTCGTGAAGAAAATCTCTTTCCGTAATGGTGCTGGATGAAGCAACACTCTTTCCCATTTCCTTAAAATCTTCAGAGTATTGCATCAAAAAGGCATAATTCATGTCCAAAAAATTCAAAAAAACCAACATGAGTTCGCAATTGGTGTAACTTCCTTAGTTTTGCAAACTTTCCAATTTTTCAGAAACCGTTGGATTCGTGAGAAAAATCTCTTTCCGTAGTGGTGCTACATAAAGCAATACTGTAAACTTTTCTATGAAAAACATGGCAAAAACCATTTTTTTTTGGGCCTTAAAATTCAAGGTCATTTTCAAGGTCAAATACACTGTAATTCCTTCATTTTTTCGAATTTCGAATTTTTTCTTGCATTCCGCAGTTCGAAATTCGAAGAGGATTCGTAAAATAAACAGAATTTCTTGAAATTTCACATTTTATTTTTTTTTTTTTCATTTTTTTAGCATAGGCTAACCCCTTATGAAAATTTTCAATTTTTGATGCGAAAAAATTTTTCGAGTTGAGTATAAAGTATTAAAGATTATGGCAAAAAAATCGGTTTAGCGCAACTCCTATGCTTTTTCTTCAAAAAACAAGCTCAAAATCGCAAATAAATATACAGAAAACGAAAAAAAAGTCAACTCGATTTTGAAACTGCTGTAACTTCTTTAGTTTTGCAAATTTCTAAATTCTAAGGACTCCGTTCGATTCGTGAAGAAAATCTCTTTCCGTAGTGGTGCTGGATTAAGTCATACTCTTTTCTATTTCTTTAAAAACTTTAGAGTATTACTTCAAAATCGCATAATTGATATCCAAAAAAAAAAAAAAAAAAAAAACCAACATGAATTTGCGATTTTTGTAACTTCCTTAGTTTTCCAATCTTCACAACTTTTAAGCCACCTTTAAATTCGTGAAGAAAATCTTTTTCCGTAGTTGTGCTATATGAAGCAATACTATAAAGTTTTCTATGAAAAACGTCGCAAGAATCGTATTTTTTGGGCGAAAAAATTCAACGGTCATTTTCAAGGTCAAACACGCTGTAACTTCTTCATTTTTTCGAATTTCGAATATTTTCTAGCATTCCGCAGTTCGAAATTCGAAGACGATTCGTAAAATAAACAGAATTACTTAAACTTTCACATTTTATTTTTTTGCATTTTTTTCCAAAGGCTAACCCCTTATGAAAATTTTCTATTTTGATGCGAAAAAAATTTTCGAGTTGAGTATACAATAGTAAAATTTATCGGAAATAATGAGGTTTGGCGCAATCCCTAAGTGTTTTTCTCAAAAAACAAGCTCAAAATCGCATAATTGAAAAAAGCAAAAAAAAAATTTTGAGCTTGAAATTGCTCTAATTTGCTTAGAATTTTTAACTTAAATTTTTTGAAAAAACTGTTAAGTAGAAGAAGACAAGATCTTTTCATAGCGGTGCTAACTTTCAAAAAAAAAATTTGTAACTCTCGAAAAAAAAAACAAACGAAAAATTGTGAAATTAAATGATATTCGGACCAACAGTCAAAAAAACTTGAAAATAAAAATTCAGCAGGGTCCAGTCGGGATGTGAACCTTGGCACACGGAGCAGCAGCGATAACCGTTGCCGTTGTCTAGCATTCGAAGCCATCAATACAACTTCCAAAAGATGCACACAAATGACATGTGCATGCCATGGAAACTAAATAGTCGTAGAGAAAAAATCTATCACTACAAAGAAAATACATGCGGTGAAAAAAGAACATCTAGTGTGAAAGGTATCAGACTTGTGTTAGTGTCGTGCTTACATCGAAGACACGCGGTATATGCAATATAAGTTCTACCTGCCAATGTATGGCCCTTGATGCCTCCACACCTAAAATGGCCGATGAGCTATGCTAACCAAATGACGAAACGCGTCTCATAATGGTTGGTGTGTGTTGCGATCTCTGGCTTTCCTTTTCCATTGCAAAAATTGCCCATCATTGAGCTTGTTTCGAAAGTGAAACAAATGAAAAATAAGCAAGATGCCATTTTTTAACGACATTACAAGTTTGAAAATGCTGCAACTCATTCGTTCTATAAGGAGAAATTTTGAATATTTTCCTTTAGAAGGAAGTTTTTGACAAAATTTTCTATGGAAAGGAGGTTTTGTCAAAATGTTCCAGAGAAGACAAATTTTTAAAATTTTCTATAGAAAGGTAATATATTTTTTTTATTTTGACAAAACTTCATATTCAAGGAAAATTTTGAAAAATTTCCTATATAAGAAGAGATATTTTAAAAAGTTCATATAGAAAGAAAATTTATAAAAGTTTCCTTTAGAAGGAAATTGTTTTGAAAATTTTCTTAAAGAGAAATTTAAAAATATTTTCTAAAAAAGGAAATTTAAAATTTTTTTTATAAAAGGAAATTTGGAAAAAAAAATATCTCGTACATCCAGAGAAAAGCTGATACCAAAGGTGCTCATTTCAGTACGATACAGTATTGACAGTCAAGCAACAACGTATGGTACAAAAGCAATACCGAATGGTATGGACGAAACATAAAATGATTAGTACCGTTTGGCACTAGCCTTATTACCGAACTGGTATTGGTTTTAATACCAATCTGTTATTGGTTTTAATACTAATCTGTTATTGATTTTAGCACCAGATCTTTATTGATTATACAACTCCCTAATTAACCAAAAAAAAATGTAAAATGCAACTCTCCTGCAAATTTTTGCTGGCAAAGTACGCGAACAGATCGATTTTTTTTTATCATGGAATAATTCCATACGATTGATTGGAGAACATGTTTGAACGATAAATTTTATTTTGTTAGTGAAATTTGCATAGGTTATACAAGTTTTAACAACTGTTGGTTGGAAGGTTAAGCAAAAGCAAGATTTAATTTTCAATCAATAGCCATGTAGTTTGGATATTCATCACATATGTATATCTCTCCTTATATTTTTTTGTATATACTTTTTATTTACAACAAAATTATAGATTTTCATTTAGACTGTGTGGGAAAACAAATCGACAAATTAGAATGCTTTTAGTGATATGGCCATAAGTTTCGCTATGGATCGTTGACCATTCTCTTATGTATCTATAAGTGCCACTGCTCCGCAAAATTATAACTCTTCGATCAGGTCATATATTTCACAATTTTCTCTCAGCAACACGTTCGTTTAACAGGAGAGATTGATGAATTCCTTGTAAATTTCCCAAACTTTTTTTTTTCCCATCCGGTTTTGAGGGGCTATGAAGTTGAGTCGTCGGGCAATGCATAAAATTAGGCGGAAGAGATCTGATCCCAAAAACGGACAGGTTTGTCTGGATGCATCGGCTAACAGAACAAATGAGGTAATGGCAATGCCAGCCGAACTGCTGACACCTACCCATAATTCTGGTGAGGGTATCTTCATTCACCGTGAAAAACGATGAATTTCACCAAAGAACGTGACAAGTTCTTTGAATGATTATTTCAAATGAGAAAATCGGTATATATATAAGAGCTATATGAAGTTATGGAACGATATAGATCGTACTTGTATGCAAATTGCTAATTTTGCCCATGAACATTCCACTAAGGAACAGGGGCAAACTTCTCACATATCAATGAGTGCAGTCCGATTCAATGATAAGGGGCCTCCTTTTTATAGCCGAGTCCGAACGGCATGGCGCAGTGCGACACCTCTTTGGAGAGAAGTTTTACATGGCATAGTACCTCACAAATGTTGCCAGCATTAGGAGGGCAAAACCACAGCTGAAAATTTTTTCTGATGGTCTCGCCAGGATTGGAACACAGGCGTTCAGCGTCATAGGCGGACATGCTAACCTCTGCGCTGCGGTGGCCTCCGATGGTACTTGCATGGTTGTTAGAGAATGAAACATCACTTGCAGGATTTCATTCAAGGCGTATAATAATGCGCCCTCTAGAGGGTAAGGACTAAGGACCGGATTGATCCATATACAATCAATCCCAATTGACCTATTTGTGCAAAATTTCGAAAGCTAGGATGCTTACGACCGACAAAAAGAAAGACAGACGAACGAACATGGTTAAATCGATGTGGAAAACGTTCAAGAACATATACTATGTATGTCACATGTTTACGTTTCATCACACTTATAAATGAATCCCTCAAACAAATGCGCATATGATTAAACAAAAAGGAGAAAATGTACCTCCAATATCTAGAAAAAAAAAAATCTTCCAATTTGTTTCGAAATAAAACGCCAATAAAGCAATTAAGCAAAATTAATTTAAAATACATTACAAATTTATTATTTATACTAAAGATAATTTGAAATCAGGTGTCAATTACAATTTGCTGTTTCGTTTTTGTTTTTATCGCAATTCACAAAATGATAATAATTGACATATATACTCTATATATGCGTCATATTTACAAATGGAGGGGACTATTAATTATTATCGTATGTATGTATGTATGTATGTATGTATGTATGTATGTATGCTGTTGGTAGGTATGTAATATATAAATAGTTGTTTTTTTGCTCCCCGATAAACAGTTAGAAAATAAAGATACAAATTTCTAAATTTCTTTAAATCCCACCTTGACCTTGTATAGGAATACTTTTTTTCTATTTTTCTTTTGTTTTTTTTTTTTGTTCTTCATTTTACCCTAATATATGTATACAAATATTTTTGGGAAATAGTTGTGTTTTTTTTAGTTTGTCTGGTTCATTTCAACTACTAGGATCTACTCTTTTCATCATCTTCATCATCAGCTAATGGTGTATAAATGGACTTAATCATTAAATGGATTGGATTACATAGTTTCGGGAGGGTTTTGTTCATGGTTCATGGTTTTTGTTTCGTTTTGCTATTGGATAAGGCCTAAAAATGTCTTATTACAAATTATTTTAAGCTACTACAAAACAAAATATAAACACAAAAATATACTATTTTATATCGTTATTGGTAGTAGTAGTATTACATAAATACATATATAATATAGGCTAAATATATATATATATGTATGTATATAAGTTTTTATATATACAATGTAAAAATTAATCATTAGCAATATTTTTGTATATATTATATATGTATAATTATTAAGAATTTATTTACATACGTATATATGGATTAAAACTACATACATATTTATTTATTTAACAACCAAAGACTGCTTTAAATGACGCATTAAACCGGCGCCAATGTCCTGAACATCAGGCCATTGACGTATCACACAAATTATAATGAATATCGATAAGAATGTGGTAAGAACGCGCACTCTGCAAGTGAAGAGAAAGAAAGAGAGAGATTAGTTATTATTTGAAAAGAATTAAAAATAAAATAAAAAAAATTATAATGAATACAAATCAAATAATACTCGAAAAGTCTATTTATGGATTTATTGTCTACACAACAAGATAATAATCTTAATAAAATAAAATAAAAAGTGGAACAAAACAGTGTTTACACATAAAAAGTGTTAAAAAAAACAACCGTATGTATTGGGTTGCCCAAAAAGTAATTGTCGGTAATATAGTCGGCGTTGACAATTTTTTTCAACGGCTTGTGACTCTGTAATTGCCTTCTTTCTTCTTTCAGTTATCAGCTGTTACTTTAAGTTTGCTTTAGAAAAAAAGGGCGCGAAATTTTGTTTACATTTGTTTGTTTGGCGTCAATTTTAATATGGAGCCCACATGTATTGAAAGAAATTCTTTTAACAAACCGAATCAACGCTTGTGATATGCACTTTAAACGCAATGAATGCGATCCGTTTTTAAAACGAATTATAACTGGAGATGAAAAATGGATTGTTTACAACAACGTTAGTCGAAAACGATCATGGTCCAAGCATGGTGAACCAGCTCAAACCACTTCAAAGGCTGATATCCACCAAAAGAAGGTTATGCTGTCCGTTTGGTGGGATTGGAAGGGTGTGGTATATTTTGAGCTGCTTCCAAGGAACCAAACGATTAATTCGGATGTTTACTGTCAACAATTGGACAAATTGAATACAGCCATCAAGGAGAAGCGACCAGAATTGGTCAATCGTAAAGGTGTCATATTCCACCAGGACAACGCTAGACCGCACACATCTTTGGTCACTCGCCAAAAACTGAGTGAGCTTGGCTGGGAACTTTTGATGCATCCACCATATAGCCCTGACCTTGCACCATCAGACTACCATTTATTTCGATCTTTGCAGAACTTCTTAAATGGTAAAACTTTCGGCAATGATGAGGCTATAAAATCGCACTTGGTTCAGTTTTTTGCAGATAAAGGCCAGAAGTTCTATGAGCGTGGAATACTAAATTTGCCAGGAAGATGACAATTATATATTTGATTAAAGTTCATTATAAGTTTTATTAAAAATGCATTTACTTTCTTTAAAAAAATCCGCAATTACTTTTTAGGCAACCCAATAATTGGAAATTTAACATAAGGCACAAATAAAAAATAATTACAAAAATAAAATACTTTAAAAAAAATTCAAAGCAAAATTTAAAGAAATTAAATATCAGTTAACTTTGAGTAAAATTGAATAAGCGGTTTTTTAAATGTAATCGTGTTGCTGATGCATTGAATATCGTGTGGTAGATTATTCCAAAGACGTATGTTGCTAATATAAAATTGTCGTTCAGACAAAAGACTCCGTCTTCTAAAAGGTATTAACTTTCTTCCTCTATCAGATTGGGAAAACTTCAGTCTCTCAAACAAATTTCTGGGTTTATTTTCCACAATAATCTTATGTAAAAATATTAATCATCTGGTATTTATTTAGAAGATTGTTGAAACTTAGTCCAAATAGAGAATCTACATATTGTGAAACATGCTGACTCCTTTTTAAACCATACACCTAACGGACTATGCTGTAAAAAGCTACATTCGATTTGCAGAGGCTCGAAGAATCACAATTCGAAAAAAGTTCACAACCATATATCAAACCTGGAATTAGGAACTTTTTCGCCAGAAGAATTCGGATATTTATGGATGTATTGGGTTGCCCAATTTTTTAAAAGAAAGTAAATGCATTTTTAATAAAACTTAGAATGAACTTTAATCAAATATACTTTTTTTACACTTTTTTTTCTAAAGCAAGCTAAAAGTAACAGCTGATAACTGACAGAAGAAAGAATGCAATTACAGAGTCACAAGCTGTGAAAAAATTTGTCAACGCCGACTATATGAAAAATCCGCAATTATTTTTTGGGCAACCCAATAAAAGAGTGTGTGATCCATAAATCACGAAGCTTTGCATAAGTCTGCCCGGCTGCAATGTTAGCATGATCGGACCAGCTCAAAGAACCGTTAAAAAACCACGCCTAAATTCTTCGCACTAGATACAATATCAATCCTCTGGCCATTAACGTAAATATCCGGTTGTCGCATGTTGAAATGCTGGTTTTTGTGAACAATCAAACATTTAGACTTACTTGGATTTAACAACAAACCGCCTTAAGTTTACTTATGCAGTCGTCTACATTGTCCACAAAGCCGCTTTGAAAAATCTGCACGTCATCAGCAGACATCATAATCTGACCGTGTGCTAGTTGACAAGGCAAGACGTTCGCATATAATGAAAAAAGGAGTAAACCTATAATCGAGCCTTGGGGAACCCCCTTAGGTGCGAACAAGGGGTTAGATAATATATTCCCTGCGCATACAGACTGCAGTCTATCGCTCAGATACGACATAATCAGACACGTTGCCGTTGATGTGAAGTTAAAAAAATTCCGTAGTTTCATGCACAAATTCAGGTGATCAACCGTGTGGAAAGCTTTGGAGTGATCCAAAAGAACCATAAAGCCAATTTTGTTCTCATCAATGTCATTTCTGATCGATTCAGCCAATTCAACCAATGCATTAATGCAACTATGATCAGAACGGAAGCCGGACTGTTTTTCTGACAACAGGGACTCCTGGTGAAGATATACCGACATCTGTCCATGAAGAATTTTTCTCGAAAACCTTTGAGAGATAGCATAAGATTGATATCGGCCGATAATCAACGTTGTATTTGGGAATGGAGATAATCTTCGAAAGCTTCCACGTAAAAGGATACACACTGCAGCTCAAAATTGAATTAAACAGGTACGTAAAGTACGGTAGGAGATATGGAAGTAACATTCGTACAAATCTCGCATCAACTGCGTCCAAGCCAATTGCATTTGACTTAACATGGACAAAACTCTCATAAACTTCCTCATGGCTAACACATCTTAACTAAAAAGGACTACGGGCATCAAAAACGAAAGCCGGCCCATCATCATCACTGTAAAATTGCGTGTCTGTTTGTATATCGGGTATGCTTACGAAGATCCTGTTGAGTTCATCTAGATCCCCATGGTATCGAGTGTTTGACTGGGGTTTACCCATTCCGATGTCATGTATCACCTTCCACTTACTCTTCAAGCCCACTGCGCAATCATATCTTGAAGAATAATACTCCATTTTAGCTGCATTAATAAAACTGTTAACTTTCCTCCTGGCTTCACGGAATTCTTCTTTCAGCTCTGGAGACTTGAAACGCTTCCATCTACAGTAAGCCAAGTCCCTATCCCCGATAAGCTCCTTGATTCTTGAATTGAACCATGGCTTTGTTTTGGCCGAAGCTCTTTTAATTCGTATTAGAACTGTTGCATCATAGAGACGTAAAATGTTATCCGTCATGAAAGCTGTCTGCTGATCGACAGTTAAGAGTGTAAATATGTCATCCCAGTTCACCTGGTAGACCATACCAACTAAATGTTCATAACTCATATTACAGTAGTCACGATAAGTTATGTCCTCCTCTTCCTCCCGCAAATCAAAATCGTAGGCGAGATAAATCAGATCATGCTTAGAGAAACATGGAACAGAAATCTGATCATACAATGATATCTTCAAAGAGTGTACTGACGGTTGACGTGAAATGTATAGGGTTTGTATTATCGGTGACGAATAGGCCAAGTGTCAACATAGCATCAGTCAGAGTTGAATCTATAAGTATGTTTGAGTAAAAGTCCCCAGTGATTATAACATCAGTATAACCTATTGTTACAACCTCTCAGAGGCTTGGTGCGAATGATCCTAAGACTCTCACTAATAGGGAATCGCTGCACAGGCTAACCCAAAGACTACACATATACAATAGATTCGGAAACTGCACCGCAGTCAGCCAAAAGGTTGCGATCACCCGTAGAGCATCGCATGCCTAAAGGAACTAGAGCGAACAATAGTAAGATGGGTCGAAGAACCTTTGCTAATGTCGCTAGGGACAGTTAGGTGATGACAGTTGTTGACAAGGGAGAAGAATAGGGCTGCATACCTAGGAATAACTGGAGTGGGATAGTCAATGGACAGTCATAGGTATACTCCGATGTCCTTGCGAAATTTCCTGGGTCTCCTCCAGTTAGTTACGATGAAGGCTGGTATCGGGCCGATACAGACTAATTGTCTTCGGGGATCACCGCTCAATTGAAATGTATCGTTGTGTTCTAAAAAAGATTGGTGAGATCTGTCCATGTGCAGCACTAGATTTAGTCAAAAAGGAAAATATTCCTTCTTGCGAGACTAGGAACTACCTTACACATTCCAGGGAAACTAGAATCGGTGTGTATGCCGAAGGACAACAAATGAAATATGGTCACAAAGAGGTGGCTGTGAGCATTCCAAAACTATGTGGCCTAATCTCGGCTTGAAGAGGTCTAGGATATAGCGGATGTAAGCATTCGCAAGTTGTTGGGCGATCTGAATGGTTCAACGGTAGGAACTAGAAGGCATCTTCCTTCTTCTGATAACATACAGGGTCGCAGATCCATATTATGCGCTTACTTAACATACAGGGTTGCAGATCAATATTATGCGCTATCCCACCCTAATAGAGTAAAAAATTTCACTGTTTAGGCATTACAAAAATTTGGATTTTTTTTATGTTGTTGTTGTAACCATCGTCATGGCGATCCTCGTAAAGCTCCTGTTGGTGAGCAAGCTGGCTTTGTAAGTATTTGTGTAAGAGCCGGTGCCATCCGGCCTCTCACTGAGACCCTCCGCTCGATGCTTCTGATTGTTCGCGACTGCCGTTGCAGCCACTCCGTATGAAGCATTTCACTATCCGCAACCTGTGGACGCGCCCGGTTGCCCACAGCTAAGATCGTGACAGCAAAGAACATCACACAGATCGGACCTCAAAGCTTGTGTGGTGCACACAGCTATCCCGTGTTGTTGTACCCACATGACTATATGTGGAGATAGCGATCCTCGTCAAGCTCTTATAGTTCAGCAAGCTAGTTCCGGCCCAAGGACCAATCGCCGCGAGAACACCATTGGTTATTAAAAGGCGCCAATAATTCGCCTTGTCATATCAAGCATCATATGCACTCAGTATTTATGCAAGAGCCGGTGCCGCCCGGCCGTTCGCTGAGACTCTTCGCTCGATACCAGTGATTGCCCGCGTCTGCAGTTGCAGCTAATCCGTATGGAGCGTTCCACAATCCGCAACCTATTGACGCTGTTAATCGCTGCCACGAGAAGTTTAGCTGGTAGCTACCAGCTAAGCTTCTCGTGGCAGCGATTAACACCACACAGATCGAAGCTCAAAGTTCCAGCCTGTATGGTCCTCATGTTGTTTTTGTAGCCATATGGAGGTGGCGATCCTTGCCACCGAGCGAGCAAGCTCGTTACGGTCTATACAATCGATCGCCGCGGGACCATGATGGTCATTGGTTATTTAAAGGAGCCAATATCTCTCCTTGTCGTATCGAGCATGGTAGAAACTTTGTATTTGTGCAATAACCGGTGTCGTCCGGCCTCTCACTGAGACTCTCCGTTTGATATCGCTGTTTATTTGCGACTGCCCTTGCAGCAACTCTATATGGAGCATTCCCCTATCCGCAACCCGATAGCTCGCATCTAAGCTTTTCGTGACACCAATGAAGAGATAGTCGTGCAGAATGTTTGCCGATTATTCCGAACCTTCTTTCTTTCGTTTAGCCGAGGGACCACTTCTGCACATTCTCTCTAAAGCAGAAACTAATATAACGATGATCAGAGAACCTGTGGTCATCCAACACTTCCCAGTCACATTTCCTTCCGCTTAAATTCTTCGACACTAAGGTAACATCTTATACCCCCTGCCTCTTGAACTATGGAATAGTTATCCCTTGGAGGATTTTTTTTTTTATGTTATAACTTTGCAGTGTCTGAATTCCTTACCTTGTTTTCAAAAATGGCATTATAATGCCCGCCGCTGTGGCCACCAGCAGTAGTACCACCTGCAGTATGGTCAGCACAACATTGATTAATTTCACAACTAGGGCGCGGGCATTCGAATTGTCAATACCTTCGACGGTGACGTATTGTTGTTGGGATAGGTGTTCCATTTTCGAAATCTGTAATCAAGGATTGGTATGTTGGTGAGAAATTCAAAAGGAAAAATGGTTGGGGAGGGATTATTTTGCTACATACTCTTGTTTGGCAATTTTCTAAAACTTCATTAACATCCTGCAGACGTTCATCGCTTTGGTATTGAACTTTTTCTTCCATGTCGGCAATGGTTTGTTTAAGGTTTTCAATTTCATTCTGTAAAGAAAGGAATAAAAAAAATAAACATTATTAAGGGAGTTCCCACAGCGATCGGGACTGATTTTGAGTTTTGGTAAGGAATGCTACTCTTGGCCTATTAAGGCTTATAAAGGATCATTGCGGTGCATAGATGTGTCATGTTGGTAAATCCTTAAATTTCTTCTTCTTGCTTACCTGATGCAGTTCCGTTAAGTCATTGATTTGTTCCTCCAAGCCTTCGGCTCGATATCTTTCAGTTTCGAAAGTTGATGTTAAATTATTAAAATTATTTTGAGCTTTCTATAGAGTGAAAAAAAAGGATAATTTTAGAAAAACTCCAATAATAAATTAAAAATTCCTGTAGACAACCAACCTCTAAACGTTCCACACGTTCTGTTAGTTTTTCTATTTCAGCCTTACGTTCAGCCAATTCGGTTAATAGAGATTTTAAGACAATATGATATTGACTGGCACCCGATTGACTTTTTCCAGAGCTGAGGGAAGGAGAAAAACATGATGTTTTATTTTATGTTCGATTCTTTTTTGTATTAAAAAAAAAACCAAACCTACCCGGCTGGCATACTCTCACTGGTGACACTGCTGCATTCGCTGCCATTTTCACTATTGAATTTACCGCTGCCAGCACCACCGGCATTAATCATGTTACCACCTCCAGATCCAGTAGATGCAGTTGGCATAGCGTTGTTGGGCGTCGAACTGCCAAACATATCTTGATTCGCAGGCAAATTTAAGTTGTTCAATTCGGCTTCTAAATCATACAAGCATAGATGGGGATAAGAAGGCAAGACTTAACTACATATCCCGTTTTCCAATCACTTTTCTACATACCCGTCATTTGATTTATATTATCCGCACTGCCAAATTTGTTCTTTATCAAGTGGGCGAACTCGCGGGGCTTGGCCATTACAGACGCCGAAAATCCGCTAATGCCGTCACGCACATTGCCGCCAACATTTCTGAAAGGAAAAGAAGTAAAAGCGTGATAAGTCCGCCCGGGCCGAATCTTATATACGCTCCACCATGGATCGCATTTGTCGAGTTGCGCGGTATGTCTTTTTAGGCAAACAAAAAAATGGATAAGAATTGTTATGCTATTGGAGATATTGGGTATTATTTCGGTCCATTCGGATAAGAATTGCGCCTTGTAGGGGTTCGAAAAGCTAAATCGAGAGATCGGTTTATATGGGAGCTATATCAGGCTATAGATTGATTAAGACCATATTTAACACGTATGTTGAAGGTCATGGGAGAAGCAGTTGTACAAAATTTCAGCAAAATCGGTTAAGAATTGCGCCCTCTAGAGGCTTAAGAAGTCATGATCCCAGATCGGTTCATAGTACACCTATATCAGGTTATGTACCGATTTGAACCATATTTATCGCAGTTGTTGAATGTCAAAGCAAAATACTTAATGCAAAATTTCAGCCAAATCGGATAAGAATTGCGCCCTCTAGTGGCTCAAGAAATCAAGGTCCAAGTTAGGTTTATATGGCAGCTACAACAGGCTATAAACCGATTTGAACCATACTTAGCACAGATGTTGGATGTCATAACAAACAACTTCGTGCAAAATTTCAGCCAAATCGGATGAGAATTGCGCCCTCAAATGGCTCAAGAAGTCAAAACCCAAGATCGGTATATATAGCAGCTATATCAGGTTATGAACTGATTTAAACCATACTTAGCGCAGTTATTGGAAGTAAAACCAGAACACCACATGCAAAATTTCAGCCAAATCGGATGAGAATTGCGCCGTCTAGAGGCTCAAGAAGTCAAGGCCCAAGATCAGTTTATATGGCAGCTATATCAAAACATGGACCTATTTGGCCCATAATCCCAACCGACCTACACCAAATAGAAGTATTTGTTCAAAATTTCTAGTGTTTAGCTTTACTCCTTCAAAAGTTTTGCGTGCTTTCGACAGACGGATGGACGGACGGACAGACGGACGGACATGGCTAGATCAACTTAAAATGTCATGACGATCAAGAACATATATACTTTATTGGGTCCTAGCCGCAAATCGTCTCAGCCAAATCGGATGAAAATTGAGACTTCTAGGGCCTCTAGAAGTCAAATCCGGGGATCGGTTTACATGGGACTATATCTGTTTATAGACCGATTCAGATCATACTTGGCATGTCTTAGTTCCAAATTTCAGTCAAATCGGATGGAAATTTTGGCTTCTAAGGGCTCAATAAGTCAAATCCGGGGATCGATTTACATGGGGGCTATATCTGTAGATATAGACCGATTCAGATCTTACTTGGCATGGATGTTGAGAATCATAACTCAAGTCTTTGTTCCAAATTTTAGCCAAATCGAACAAAAATTGTGGCTTCCAAGGGCTCAAGAAGTCAAATCGGGGGATCTCTTTACATGGGGGCTATATCCAAATCTGAACCGATATGAACCATTTGCAATCCCCAACGACCTACATCTATAAGAAGTATCTGTGCAAAATTTCAAACGGCTAGCTTTTTTTCGTTCGACCGCTATCGTGATTTAAACAGACGGATGGACAGACATGGCTAGTTCGACTCAGAAGGTCTAGACGATCCAGAATATATATACTTTATGGGGTCGCAGATAAATATTTTGAGGTGTTACAAACGGAGGCCACCTTATCGCAGAGGTTAGCATGTCCGACGCTGAACGCCTGGGTTCGAATCCTGGCGAGAACATCATGAACATTTTCAGCGGTGGTTATCCCCTCCTAATGTTGGCGACATTTTGAAGGTACTGTACCATTTGGTATGGCAGCCATGTAAAAACTTCTCCACAAAGAGGTGTCGCACTGCGACAAGCCGTTCAGATTCGGCTATAAAAATGAAGCCCCTTATCATTGAGCTTAAACTTGAATCGGACAGCACCCATTGATGTGTGAGTAATTTGCCCCTGTTCCTTAATGGAATGTTCATGGGCTAATTTGCATTTACAAACGGAATCACTAGATTAGTATACCCCCATCCTATGGTGATGGGTATAAAAAAAGTAAATACGAAGGGAATTTAGTGCATATTCGCTTGTTAAGAGAAAATCTTTGAATTTTAACAAATAATTTTACCTTAATCCTTGGCCCACGTCTCTGAGAACTTCACGTGGTTGTCGGTGTTGTGATTTATTTTGATATTGTTGATTTTGCAGGTCTTTCACTCGTTTCGTATAGTTGTCCAATTTCTTTTGCAGTTGAGATATTGAGTGTGCGCTTTTTTGATTCTTTTTCTCAAAAACGGCCTGTGGAATAATACAAAAAATTTTAAAAAATATAAGATTTGCCAGTCTACAATGTTAGACAACATGGAACTCACCTTTATTCGTATCAGTTGTTGTTTGTCCGCACTGGCGGCTAGTTTTAAATATTCATTCACATTATCTGAAAAAAATTTAAAACAAAAAAATTATTGTAATGATTGCGCTGTGAATGCTTTTCGCTGAGTGTCAAAGGGGACAGCAAGTAATTCAGAATCAATATGATTTCGGGGGCCCAGTCATGATGGGATCAGTGTCCATTCTGCGTAGACGGATGATTAGCTCGTCAAAGATGATTAGCTAAAATCTCGTATATCTACGCCTTCAAGATCCCAACTGAAATCCCATATCGCACCAACATGGAAAAGCCCCCATAGCGCTTAAATATTGAACATAATCTTAGTATACCAGTGGAGGCCACCGTAGCCGTGACGAGAACATCAGAAAAAATGTTCAGCAGTGGTTATCCCCTCCTAATACTGGCAACAATTGTGAGGTACTATGCCATGTTAAACTTCTCCCCAAAAAAAGTGTCGCCCTGGGGCACACCGTTCGGTCTCGGCTTTAAAAAGGTTGTCCCATATCTTTGATCTTAAACTTCAAACGAACAGCACTCATTGATATGTAAGAAGTTTGCCCCTGTTCCATAATGGAATGTGCATGGGCAAATTTGGATTTTTAGTATACCAGTCTCTTACAGTCACACAAAACAGCCTTTGACAAGTCTTGTCAATTCTATAAGGCCCCTCTAAAGCTTTTCTGCCTAAGAGATGACTGAATGGAATGCATGACCCTATACTTATACAAAACCCGTCAATTCCATGGCAGCCGGTTGTACGTACCGGATTGGCCCGATAGAGTCTTTCATCGGCAAGGGCTGCCACCTCAGTGTACAACACACTGCTAGAACAACAACAACAAAACGCGTTGTTCGGGGAGTTGACGTACGAATCTACCCTGACCCGTATAATGCCATACATCGCACTCCCAATGTTACTGACTATCCATCTCGTTTCCAACCTATCAACCATAGAATTGAACTCATTCCCATTCTATGAAGTACGCCACCTTAAAATCCAAACCAGCACGTTTCTTAGAATATGTGCCTCAACAAAGCCAGAATTGAAACTCTGTTATCAGATTAAAATCTCCATCACCAAGTGGAAAATGGAAGCCCTCTTAAACGTTCTGCTAACCAGCATACAGCATAAGCTTAAAATGACGACGTACTACAGCATGATCCAGCTCTAAACTGTGTCATGCGTGGATTATGTAAGGCAACGAGGAGACACCACAGGAAAACAATGAAACAACAAGGGCAGAGCCGGCACCCTATACAAATTGGGACTTTCAGTTCCAGTTTGTGTGGTCTTCATCGTTAACATGAAAAGCTCAGCTAAGAGAAACTTTTTTGGGATCAGACCACCTACCAACAATTCTCACCATCGATCGATCAGCCGACTTCATAACCTCCGAACGCCGGACGTTAATCAATCTGAAGAAGGCCGATTAGGCCCCTCGAATGTGCTAGTTGCTGCGAGAAAATTCCGAGACATGATAAAAGCAGAAGCCGATCGCTTTTTACCCTCTGCTTTTAGCCTTCCATCAGGAGACAAAGATCCTACCAGTGCGAAGACATAACTACATGCTGTCTAAGCAATACCTTTTGGGCTGTTATCGCAGAGACCATCCAACATATCATCTTGTGGACAGATATCCACCGCCCAGAAGCCTTAAGGTAGATCTACGTGATTTAGAGCGTGAGGTTCAGCGCTACAAGAGAGAACCTCTAGATCAAGCGGCATATCAAGCAGGTGTAGACAACATTCATGCTGACACGGTAGCAAATGCGTTAAATAGCTACCGGGTGAATGTAGTTCTTGTAAAACGACCGCCTCCCATTGCATCAGAAGAAATTGACCTCCCCCAGCAAACCAGAGTAGTTCTTTCTCAATTACCTTCCGGCAGATGTAGCCGCCTCAACTCCTGCAGAGTAAGAATTGATGCCGACGTGCAAGATGTATGTCCTGAATGTGACCAGGGACCTCAAGACACACCTCACCTGTTAAACTGCCCAGCCAGACCCACTGGACCCAGATCCCTCTGGACGCACCCCATCTTAGTCGCTGAGTTCCTGGATCTGGACACTCAACAGAATCAAGCAGAGGAAAGATAGAACATAACAAACTGCTACAACAACAACAACGATTATTTTCGTAGCATGGTATTTCACAAAAAGCTCTTTAATTGTCGAAAATAAATATTCAAAGGATAATTTTGTTCCAAGACTCAGCCGAGCGGGCCCGGTTCAGCTAGTTTATTACAAAGACTATTCTTTCGACAACTCAATACTCACCATCTCGGGAAGTTTGTTCTTTTCGTATAGACTCCTTTGTACATTGTATTTTAGTATTTAATCGATCTAATGCTTGTATACTGGAGGTTCTTTCGTGACGACGATGGTGTTTCTTACTGCTACCATCCAAATGGCCGCCGGCAGCATCCAAATCGTCCGAGGCAAAAGATTGATAGCAAATATCCTCATTGCCTAATAGGAATACACAAAAGAAACAAAAAGAGAGAGAACAGATTAAAAATGGCTAAAATTATGCAATTTTTTGGTGGGTATGGAACTGCAACTTTACCTGACAGCCGTGTATCGTCTATGGCACCACCCGTAACACCGGCACTACTTAAACCTATATCCATATTAGTCAAATCACCACCCACCAAACCAACACCTCCCAGAGGTATACCACCACCTATGGCTCCATAGGCCAAGAGGCCACCTTGATCGGAGCCATGAGTACGCGCATGCGTGCGATTGCGATCACGACTGCGTCGATGTGAAGGCGATTGACTGCGAAAGCCACGAAATGGTGTAACGCCCACCACTCCGCCACTGCCTATGCTACCGGTCATGGTTGTGGCAGCGGTATTGCTGTTGCCACTGGACGCCGCTGCCGCCGCCGCTGCTGCTGCAGAGGATGATGTTTGTGAAGTAAATGCTGCCGCAGCTGATGTCGATGAGTCGGCACTCTCACCGCGATGATGATCACGCTCTCGCTCTCTGGACACTGTTGTTGTATTCATGCGAAAATTTGTTTGTTTGTTTGGTTTTTAATGTAAGCTCACAATATCTATTTATTTGTTTCTTTGTTTGTCTATTTGATTTCTTATAAAAGTCGAATTTGTAGCCGTTAATCACAAAACAAAAAAATTGAAATTTGCTCTCTTTTTGGAGTTTTTAATTTCCGATTGTTGTTGCTTGTTTTTACTTTTGAATGGGAGTAGGTTGGTTTTTTAAAGCATAACGAACTTAAAACCCTGTTTGTTTTATTTTGGGTTTAAGAAGTATCATAGTATCTAAGAGAGATGTGATAAAGCACATTTAAATGTATGTAGGTGATAGATATATAGAAGAAAAAAAGCACGGTGATAGAAATTTAAACGATAGATAGAGAGAGAGACAAACAATCAAAGCGAAAAACAACACTGAAACGTGATAACTAAAATCACTTTTAATAACATTTTCAAAGCATATTTTTAGGCTTTACGATAATAAACACACACGAAGAAAAGAGAGAGAGAGATATAGTGAGAAAAAAATTGCTAACTGTCAAACATAAACACAAATTTTACAAAAGTCTCTGTGTTTAATGCCACAATGTGAGAAGAAAGTTAAGGTGAGCACGCGTAGATTTGTAGATTTTGAATTCTTTTCTTTTGCAGTTTGTTGTTTTTTCTTTTTTAAATTAATGCAAACTAATTTCGTTTATATGTGTGTATGTGTGTTTAATGAAATTGTTCTTGTTTATTCTCTATAAACTGCACAATGGTGAGTGTGAGTGCTGTTGTGTTGTCCTTGTGATGACCCTCTTGCTTTCTTGTTTTATGAAGCTGTGTGATAAAAGAATTGATGATAGAAGAGAAAACATTGAGAAAAATATATGAAAAACATAACAAAAAATTGTTCAACATATAATGCACAATAACATAGGGAATACAAAAACAAAACAGGCACAAAAGCAACTAAATAATAAATGTTATATCTAAACGAGTATCAACTATTGGTAGTTTGGATGTTAGTAGGTTTGGGTAGTTCTTAAACGAACTAGTTCAATTGATCGAGACATTGCAAGGAACGAATGAGCGCACCAATCAGTATTGAGATTTATTTTGAGAGCCCAAAATAAGTGAGATATTCGGAATTATGGAATTACAAATTTGGGTGATGGTATTTGCCAGAGAAATCTCAACCCAAAATAGATTTTGTGCTCTCAGGCAAAACTTTGGCTTAAGTATAGTTTACGGGAAATATCGCAAAAAATAAAATGACTCGGGGGTCATTTGTAACTATATAAAAAGCCTTTTCCGCTTTTTTCATTGTATTCGTCATACTCGTGTTGTACGCAAAGTTTCCTTTAATTTGAGTATCATATTGTCTACATTCTTTACAGTTTCACTTAATGAGGAGGAAGCCCCGTTTTGGGGCCCGCAGACCTGAGCCCCAAATAACGGGCATCATATTCACATTCATGTGGTCATTTTAGGGGGTTATGCAAAATTGGATTTTTATGCCATTTTCACCGCAAACTGCACTTTTGCCAAAACTCTTTATCCAGTGTCCTTAACAGTATGTAACCATAACCGAAGACCAAAATTAACATGGTGAGCAAATACGTCCTATTTGGGGGTTGTTATGGGATTGAGACGTCCCCCAGACAGTTGGTCCCGAATGTTTATATCAAATTCGTAGTCTTTAGGTTAGGTAACCTTAAAGTGGCAGACTTCCATCAGACTCATTTAGACGTTATCTTCCTTTGTGATACCACAGGAACAGAAGAAGGAAGATGTCTTCTAGTTCCTACCGTTAAACCATCCAGATCGATTTAAAAAACCCAATAACATGCTAATGTTCACATCAGTGAAACTCTTTCTGACTGCTAGTGCGGGACACACATACAGAAAGTGTTAGTCTCTTCTTCTTCGATGTCCTCACAGCTTCTGCAAAAGTCGTTGATGGCAACCTTCAGCCTGTTTTCAGCATGTTTTCCGATTAGACAGTGACCTGTCATGACAGACACAATGACTGAGACGTCTGTTCTAGCGAATGACAGCAAAACGGTAGACCTCTTCAAGTCTAGATCAATACACATAGTTTTGGAATGTTCACAGCCCCCTCTTTATGATCATCTATAAATCGTTGTCCCTCGGGCCTGGTCCTGAAAACTTAGCTTACATGTCGCTAGAGGCATACCCACAGATTCCAGTATCCCTGGAATGTGTAGGGTTGTTCCTAGTCTCGCAAGCTCGTCCGCTTTACAATTCCTTGGGATATCTCAGTGGCCCGGCACCAAGAACAGTTAAATATTGAACTATTCAGCCATCTCACTGAGAGATCTGCGACAGTCGAGGGCGGTTTTTGATTTAAGAAATATTTAGGATTTATTAGCGGCTGGCTGTCTGAGAAGATATTTATGCCAATAGTCGTTATGACATTATAACTTAGCCATTCCACCACTTCTTTAATTGCAAGGATCTCCGCTTGATACACATATGTAGCTGTAACCTTTTCGATATGACCAGTTCTAGATCTTTAAAGTACACCTTAAAGCCCACCTTGTTGTCTAGTTTGAAACTATCCGTATAAAAGTCTTTGTAACTTCTGTTACCAGGGATGTAGTAGTTCCATCAGGAATAGTGGTACAGTACTTTTTATCAGAAAGCGGCTCAGGTAGGGTGTAACCCACACTGCCTGGAACATCGGATATTGTATCAAGGATAACACAGTATCCGTGGCCGCCACATGACCAATGAGAAAGCTCCCTTAACCTCACGGCAGTGGTCGGTGCAATACGTCTAGCCACAATGTCCAGAGGCATAAGATGTAGCATTAAGATTCTAGGTATACTACCAAATACATTTCTTTTGAGCCCCATATTTCCATAGACGGCAACCACGTCCGGTTTGGGTTTTTTTTTGGGAATAGGGAGGCCACTCAGTGACTTGGCCCTGAAAATATATGTCAGATTCGTGTTCCATTCTAAAATACCTCTAATCTGAGGCCCATATTGCAATGGTCTCCAAATACGTCCTATTTAGGTGAAGTTATAGAGGTTGGGTAGCCCCATAGACACTTTTTCCCGAATATTGATGTCGGGTTCGTGCTTTACTCCCAAGGACCTTTCACTTGGGTCCCATATAGCCATGGTCGCAAATTTGGGGAGGGACGGCTCCCCAAACACTTGGTCTCACATTTGGATATCAGATTCGTATTCTACTCGCAAATACCTTTCATTTGAGTCTATATTGCCATGGGCGGTAAATATGTCCGATTTAGGGTGGCCCCCCAAACACTTGGTCCCACATTTGGATATCAGATTCGTATTCTATTCGAAAATACCTTTCATTTGAGCCTCATATTATCGTGATTGGTCAATATATATATTTAGTAGGTTTTGGGGTGAGACGGCCCCCCTAGGTACCCCATCCGAAATTTGGATACCAAATTTTTGTTTTTAGGTTAATCTAAGAGAACACACAAAACCGCACCACCCATCTTCGAGATCTGGCATTTCTAAAAATTAAGGTAAGGGGAAGGGTCCGCCCCCCTTCAGGTATCAAAAATAAAGTATTCTATTTTCACCACGGGTTCATAATTGATTTTCATATATAAAATTTTTTCAAAATTTTATTTTTTTAGAATATTTTTTCAAAATAATTCAAAACTTGATTTTTGCAAAAAATATCACATTTTGTTTTTATAGAAAATTGTTTCAAAATTTTATTTTTATAGAAAATCTTGTTGAAAATTTTTGCTGAAAATTTTGTTTTTATGGCAAATTTCTTCAAAATTTTATTTTTATAGATAATTTTTTTTTAATTTCAAAACTTTATTTTTATATAAAATTGTCTCAAAAAATTTTTTTAAGAAAATTTTCTCAAAATATTTTTATTGAAATTTTTTTCAAAAAAAATTTTTTTAATTGAAAATTTTCTCAAAAATTATTATTTTTATTGAAAATTTTCTCGAATTTTTTTTATAGAAAAATTTCTCAAAATTTTTTTCATAGACCGATTCATTTAAGCAGCAATTCATTTAAGATTTAAGCATTTTTTACACATATGCATGGTATAACAATTTTATTTTCATAAAATGATTTTGTTTTTTTATAGTTTCACCCTGTATAACAGTTTTATAACAGTTATATAAAACTGTTATACATTTGTAAAATGCCAGAAAAAAATGTTCTATATAGTAAAAAGCTTCTATTTAATTTTTGACATCACGTTATTCTGACTTTGTAAATCGTTAACTCAAAACTGTTATACAACAAAAACGCTGGTTGTTTGGGAATTTAGAATCGAAATTAGTTTGCATAAAATCAAGGGTTTATTGGCTTTAAAGACCGACCCATCATTTAAGCCCATGTTTGGTTTTCATATATAAAATACATACATATGCATAGTATAACAGTTTTCTTTGTTTTGACTTCTTTTCCTATATACATTTTTACAGAAAATTTTGCAAAAAATTTATTTTTAAAAAAAATTTGTTTTTATAGAAAATTGTTTAAAAATTAAAAAATATGTCAAAATTAATTTTTTTTAATAGAAAATTTTGCTTAAAAATTAGTTTTTTTTTCAAAAAATTTTAATTTTCTCAAAATGTTATTTTTATAGAAAATTTACTCAAAATTTTATTTTTATAGAAAATTTTTCAAAATTTTATTTTTATAGAAAATTTTTCAAAATTTTATTTAAAAAAAATTCAAAATTTTATTTAAAAAAAAAATCAGAATTTTATTTTTACAGAAAATTTTTTTTAAAATTTTATTTTTATAGAAAATTTTCTCACAATTCCATGTTAATGGAAAATTTTTTTTATTTTATTTTTATAGAAAATTTTGTCAAATTTTATTTTTATAGAAAATTTTGTCAAATTTTGTTTTTATAGAAAATTTTGCCAAATTTTATTTTTATAGAAAATTTTGTCAAATTTTATTTTTATAGAAAAATTTTATTTTTATCCAAAATTTTGCCAAAATTTTATTTTTATAGAAAATTTTCTCAAAATTTTGTTTTTACAGAAAATTTTCTCAAAATTTTATTTTTATAGAACATTTTGTCAAATTGTTATGTTTATAGAAAATTTTGTGAAAATGTTATTTTTATAGAAAATTTTGTTAAAATTTATTTTTATAGAAAATTTTGTGAAGTTTTTTTTTTTATAGAAAATTTTGAACTTTTATTTTTAAAGAAATTATTCTGACAAAATTTTATTTTTATAATTTTTTTTTTATTTGAGTTTTTTTTAGAATATTAAGTCAAAATTTAATTTATGCGGAAAATTTTTGTTTAAGGAAAATTTTTTCAAAATTTTATTCTTAAAGAAAAAATTTTTAAATTTTTTGTTTAAGTGTTTTATTTCCCTTCTTGTTCCACCCAAACTACCATGTTGACATAAAATTTTTTCTGGAAAGTAATATTTCCTATAATTAAGTAACAAAAAAATTAACAAATGAGTAATTTACAAAATGAATTACAAGGAATGAATGAGTGATTGATGGATGTGCATGATGGGATTTGAGAGAGATAGAGAAAGTGGACAGGAAGTATAATTTACAAAAAAAACTACCAATTATCGAAAAATAAAAAAAAACGAAGAATCCAAATTGAAATTGAAACTAACTACAGCTACAAATTCCAACTATTCATAAAGAAGTGGGATTAATGGATATAATGGCAGCAGGGGCCCAATTAATTGAGCCTACTGCTACAAACTCTTCTAACTACTCGTAGGCAGGGTCTTACTTACTTTGTTCCGTGCTGCGTGAGGCGGATGGAGATCTGCTTGCTGTGCGCAAGAGCAACACACTTCCGGTTCTCGATTGAGAAAATAATTGTGGTTGCTGCTGCTGCTGTTGCAAGGGCAATGGTTGCAATGGCAACAATTGATCTTTGGATAACTGACTACCGCCACCAAGATGTGAGCCACCATCCATTATTTGTTGTTGGTCTTTTCAAAGTCTCTGTGGGCAATAGAAAAAATGAAAGACAAAATGGGACATGACAGCCAGTCCAGTCCAGTCCAGCTATGGATTAGTTTCTTAAATGCAGTCGCTTTTTACTTCCACAGCAAACACATTTGGTTGGGTTTGTCAACCAGCAATCACCACTCTATGTTCTGAAAATAAATGAAAAAGAAGAAGAAAAATGTAAATAAAATGCCTATCAACATGTGGAAAATTTTACTAAAGCTTATGGACAAATTGCCTCAAGATTATGACAATGCTATACACCCCAGCCTCTTCCCCGTATCGCATATTCATATAGACAATGATGCTGATTCAAAAGATTACCCACCAAACACTGAGAGATTTCAAAATGAAGAAGAATAGAAAAATTGAATTATTGTTCGTAGATTTAAATTGAAATTTGAATATGAATAATAGTTTTAAGTTAGCTGTGTGGCAGGCATGTAGTTTGAGAACTCTGGGTGGTCAGGATGGCGTGCAGTTGTTGTTGTGCATATAAATATATACAAAACGTTTTAATTGAAATATAAATAAATTTAATCAGCATAAATTGTATGTGTGAGCCGGAAAAAAAACATCCATTGTAATTTAAAAATACAACAAAACATTATTGCTACACCGCAAAAGTACAGTGAAAATATTTGACAAAATTTTTTATAAATTTAAATTTACGCAAAATATATATATTTATATTTTATAAATTAAAATTTACACAAAATTTTTATAAATTTAAATTTATACGAAATTTTTATAAAAATAATATTTTTGACAAAATTTCCTATAAAAATAAAATTGTGACAAAACTTTCTTTAAAACATTTTTTTTATTTTTTTTGTTGTTTCTCTTTCGAGACGAGCTCATTGATCAATGATGTAACTGGAAAAGGAAAGCCAAAGATAGCAACACACACCAACCAATATGGGACGCGTTTCGGTCTTTGGTTAGAAGACTTTTCAACCATATTAGGTGTGATGGCTTCAAGGGCCGTGCATGGGACGAAACGCGTCCCATAGTGGTTGGTCTGTGTTGCTATCTTTGGTTTTCCTTTTCTATTTGCATCTCCGATCATTGAGCTCGTCTCGAAAGAGAAACAAACAAAAATTGTAAAATTTAATGTTCTCACCCTAACAGACAAAAAAATTAAAATTAAAATTTTAATAACATTTTGACAAAATGTTCTATATAAATAAAATTTTTACAAAATTTCCTATAAAAATAAAAATTTGACAAAATTTTCTATAAAAATAAAATTTTCACAAAATTTTCTCTAAAAATAAAATTTGGACAAAATTTTCTCTAACAATAAAATTTTGACAAAATTTTTTATAAAAATAAAATTTTGACAAACCATCCCCCTTACCCTAATTTTAAGTAACGCCAGATCTCGGAGATTGCTGGCGCTCTTTAAGCGAAATTTTTTGTCCAAAAATTTGGTATCCAAGTTTCGGATGGGGTACCTAGGGGGGCCACGCTACCCCCAAAACATAACAAATATATATATATATACATATATATATATATATATATATATATATATATAGACCAATCAGGACAATATGGGACTCAAATGAAAGGTTTGAAAACGTATCTGATGTCCCATTCTCGGACCAAGTATTTGGGGGACCACCCCAACCCACAAAACACCCCTAAATTGGACATATTTGCATACCATGGCAATATGGGGTCAAATTAAAGGTATTTGCGAGTAGAATACGAATCTAATATGTAAATTTTGGACCAAGTTGCTGGGGGTCCACTTCCCCAAAACACCCCCCAAACAGGACTTATTTACTGGTCATGACAATATGGGGCTTAAATAAATGGTACTTGAGTGTAGAATACGAATCTGATCGTCTTTTATGGACCCAAAACCTTAAATCGAGAGATTGGTCTATATGGCAGCTATATGCAAATCTTGATTGATCTAGGTCCAATTGCAGAAATATGTCGAGGGGCTTAACTTAACTCACTGTCCCAAATTTCGGCGACATCGGACAAAAAAATGCGCCTTTTATTGGCCCAAAAACCTTAAATCGAGAGATCGGTCTATATGGCAGCCATATGCAAATCTTGATTGATCTAGGTCAAATTGAAGAAGGAGATCGAAGGGCCTAACACAACTCCCTGCCCCAAATTTCAGCAAAACCGGATAATAAATGTGGATTTTATGGGCCTAAGACCCTAAATCGGCGGATCGGTCTATATGGGGGCTATATCAAGATATAGTCTGATATAGCTCATCTTCGAACTAAACCTGTTTATGGATAAAAAAGAATATGTGCAAGGTTTCAGCTCAATATCTCTATTTTTAAAGACTGTAGCGAGATTTCAACAGACAGACGGACAGGCGGACGGACATGGCCAGACCGTCTTGGTTTTTTACGCCCATCAAGAGTATATATACCTTAAAGGTTCAAAAATTGAAATTTCGATGTGTTTCAAACGGAATGACAAAATGAATATAACCCCATCCTTTGATGGTGGGTATAAAAATAAATGAATCAAAAAAAAAAATCCAAAAAATTAATGAAATTTTGACAAAATTTGTTTAAAAAATATAATTTTTCCTTTAGAAAATTTTCTATGCAATTAAAACTTTGACTATATTTCCTATATAAATAAAATGTTGACAAGTTTTTCTCAACAAAATAAAAGTTTGACAAATTTGTCACTGGCACCCATCTATGCAGCAGTTATAAAGAATTTTTAGATACCACTGTGCAATAAAAAAAAACGCCGCACAACATCAATTCAATCCTAGCCACTACTTAACATGAGATTATTATGTATGTTGATCTATTGCTCTATGGCCATTGTCGAGATCACTACATACAGCATCACAGAGGGTGATGAGGCCAGGGTTTATATTTTATTTGCTGTCTTTGTATCATTATTTTTTTTTTGTTTTTTTTTTTTATATGCCGCCATCCCACCAAGAGTGAGAGATGGAATGGTCACAAAGTCCATTGTTCCAAATTGCTCAAAGTCCAGCGTTGATTCACCTCGCCACACATAATCATAATGATAATACACAACAACAACAATGGCAATTTAAAATAAAAAAAAATCCTTATTACAAGAATCTCTATTTATATAAGGATTGATAGTAAGAAATAAAATTGCCATTAAATGCCACAAAGAAAAACCTAGCAGAATTCCTAGATAAGAGCTGAAGAAACCACATTATAAGCTTAGATCCCAGCATGCCAGTCTATTTGATGACCTGTACAAAAAGAGAGAAACCGGAATTTCGACTAAAAACGCTACACATTGTGGCATGCATAGAGAAAAGTGTTGTGCAAAATTTCAGTAGGTTCGGTAGATAAATACGCTGACAAAGAATTTAGAAGTCAAAATCGATCGATACATAGCAGTTATATCTAGGTTAGGTAAGGTTGGGTTTAAGTGACAGTCTACCACCAGTCACTCACTTAGACGCGTTCGTCTATTGTGATACCACAGGAAGAGAAGAAGGAGGATGCCTTCTATAGTAGTTCCTACGGATGAACTATCCAGATCGCTTTAAAAAGCTCAATAAGTTGCGAACGTTTACATCCGCTAAATCAGATAGGTTCTCAACGAAATGAGAACTTAAAGTGGAACTCCTTCTGACAGCTAGTACTTCGATATCCTCACAACTTCTGCAAAAGCCGTTACTGGCAACCTTCAGTCTGTTAGCATATTTTCCGATTAGATAGTGACCTGTCATGACGGATACAATGACTGAGACATCTGTTCTAGCCAATGGCAGCAAAGCGGTAGACCTCTTCAAGTCTAGATTAGGCCACGTAGTTTTGGAATGCTCATAGCCCCCTCTTTGTGACCATCTATCATTCGTTGTCCTTCGGGCCTGATCCTGAAAACCTGGCTAACAAGTCGCTAGAGGCATACCCACAGTATCCCTGGAACGTGTAGGGTAGTTCCTAGTCTCGCAAGCTCGTTCACTTCACAATTCCCTGGGATATCTCTGTGGGCCGGCACCCAGAACAGGTGAATTTGTAACTGTTCAGTCATCTCGTTGAGAGATCTGCGAAAGTCGAGAGCGGTTATTGTGTTCAGAAATACGTTCTCCAGGGATTTAATGGCGGCCTGGCTGTCTGAGAAGATATTTATGCCAATCGTTGTTAGGACATTACATCTTAGCCATTAAGAGGCCACCGCAGCGCAGAGACTTGCTTGTCATCCGATGACGTTGAACATATCTGCAAAATTTCATCAAAATTGGTTCAGATTTATATATAGCTCGATTTGCACTTAAATTACCGTAGTAGCTGCAATTTTCAACCGATCTGCACAAAATATGCCACGGGTTTTTTTTTGTTACTGATCTCAACATATCTGCAAACTTTCATCAAAATCGGTTTAGATTTATATATAGCTCCCATATATATGTATCGCCCGATTTGCACTTAAATAGCCGTAGTGGCTACAATTTTTAACCGATCTGCACAAAATTTTACATGGGTTGTTTTGCTACTGATCTTAACATATCTGCGAGATTTCATCAAAATCGGTTAAAATTAATGTGTAGCACCCATACATATTTATCGCCGGATTTGCACTCATATGGCCGTGGTAACAACAATTTTCAAACGATCTGTATAAAAGTCGGTTCAGAATAAGACATAGCTCGCACTCATAAACATATATATTCATATATTGCTCGAATTAATATTTGTAGGGCAGGTGTAGGGTATTATATAATCGTCTCCGACCAACTTTTGCCTTTCCTAGCTGATTTTTCCTTCGAGATGATCAATGGAAAAATTAAAGCCACAGAAGAAAAACATTTTTTTTTAATTTTTGTTTTATTCAAAAATTTTATTATAAAAATGTTTAAAAAAAAATAAAAGAGCAACAACATTTTATTTGAGAAACAATAACAACAAATATTTAAAAAAATTAAAATCATTCTAGATAGTTATAACATACCTCATACCTTACTCGAACTTGAATTTTTCTAAGACATACCTATTTTTGGTCATTTTTTAACCCTATTGGCTTTAATAGGTCAATGGTCGTGGCCAAATTTACATTTACAGGTCATGACCCTGAAAATATTTACAGTGAAACAATAATCTCATTTCTCCGCTCATGTAGCTCATGTACTTTACACGCTTTTACTTGTTACTATTCAATGGAGAACAATTGAAAATAATTTATAATGATGAATGTATCAACCATTCTTAAAATATAAATAATTCCATTATAAGGCTTTTCTAAAGTTTGTGACTGTTTTATTTTTAAATACCATCTACAAAGAGTCTTAAAACAATAATTCTATACAATTCTATTGGCCATTGTTATAAATATTTATAAATAAGCTATGAACGTATGGAAAAAAATCAACAACTTCTTAACAAAGTGCTACAATGTGATGCCAAGAAATATTTATATATAGAACTTTGTGACTTACACCTTCATTGCTAAAGCCATAGACTTGAGAAATTCTGCATCTAAAAGCTAAGAAGTTGGCCTTGAAAAAGTCTGAACTTGGAACACCGTTGAATTTATTAATAAAATTTCCATTTCAACAAACACTTAAAAAATAACTTGCCATATAAATGGCAAACACTCACACACACACGCACTCTCTCATGATAGAGAGACATTACGATATGGACAATAAAAACTTTAATTTACAATTACGTTCATGTACTAAGCCGGTTTGAAATTTCAAAATTGACATTTCGTTTTTTTTTCTTTTTTTGCGGCAGTCAGTCATATAACTTTGTACTCTCACACATACACACACACATTCGCAGATGTAATGGTGTACGAGTATAATTATCTGAGAAACATTCTCCAATAATTAAGACACTAATTGGACTTTGAGGGCAAATGAATCACTTATCGCATGCTAGGGATTTTTCACACCCGCCAAAGTTCAATAGGCTGATGCTGAAAACTCTCAAAGCCTACAAATTTTTAAAAGAGCAACTGTGGCCCTTAATTGATGATGGATGAAATGGCGAAAAAAAAATTAGGGGTGTAAGCAAAAAAAAAAAAATTAAAAACGTGCTAAGTTCGGCCGGGCCGAATCTTATATACCCTCCACCATGGATCGCATTTGTCGAGTTCTTTTTCCGGCATCTCTTCTTAGGCAAAAAAGGATATAAGAAAAGATTTGCTCTGCTATTAGAGCGATATCAAGATATGGTCCGGTTTGGACCACAGTTAAATTATATGTTGGAGACCTGTGTAAAATGTCAGCCAATTCGAATAAAAATGGCGCCCTTTGGGGGCTCAAGAAGTAAATTAGAGAGATCGACTTATATGGGAGCTTTATCGGGCTATAGACCGATTCAGACCATATTAAACACGTATGTCGATGGTCATGAGAGGATCCGTCGTACAAAATTTCAGGCAAATCGGATAATAATTGCGACCTTTAGATGCTCAAGAAGTCAAGATCCCAGATCGGTTTATATGGCAGCTATATCAGGTTATGAACCGATTTGAACCATACATGGCACAGTTTTGGATATCATAACAAAATACTTCGTGCAAAATTTCGTTCCTATCGGATATGATTTGCGCACTCTAGATGCTCAAGAAGTCAAGATCCCAGACCGGTTTATATGGCAGCTATATCAGGTTATGAACCGATTTGAACCATACTTGGCACAGTTGTTGGATATCATAACAAAACACGTCGTACAAAATGTCATTCAAATCGGATAAGAATTGCGCCCTCTAGAGGCTCAAGAAGTCAAGACCCAAGATCGGTTTATATGGCAGCTATATGAGGTTATGGACCGATTTGAACCATACTTGGCACAGTTGTAGGATATCATAACAAAACACGTCGTGCAAAATTTTAGCCAACTCGGATAAGAATTGCGCACTCTAGAGGCTCAAGAAGTCAAGACCCAAGATCGGTTTATATGGCAGCTATATGAGGTTATCGACCGATTTGAACCATACTTGGCACAGTTGTTGGACATCATAACAAAACACGTCGTGCAAAATTTCATTCAAATCGGATAAGAATCGCGCCCTCCAGAGGCTCAAGAAGTCAAGACCCAAGTTCGGTTTATATGACAGCTATATCAGGTTATGGGCCGATTTGAACCATACTTGGCACAGTTGTTGGATATCATAACAAAACACGTAGTGCAAAATTTCATTCCAATCGGATATGAATTGCGCACTATAAAGGCTCAAGAAGTCAAGACCCAAGATCGGTTTATATGACAGCTATATCAGGTTATGAACCGATTTGAACCATACATGGCACAGTTTTGGATATCATAACAAAATACTTCGTGCAAAATTTCATTCCTATCGGAAATGATTTGCGCACTCTAGATGCTCAAGAAGTCAAGATCCCAGATCGGTTTATATGGCAGCAATATCAGGTTATGAACCGATTTGAACCATACTTGACACAGTTGTTGGATATCATAACAAAACACGTCGTGCAAAATTTCATTCCAATCGGATAAGAATTGCGCCCTCTAGAGACTCAAGAAGTCAAGACCCAAGATCGGTTTATATAGCAGCTATATCAAAACATGGACCGATTTGAGCCATACTTGGCACAGTTGTTGGATATCATAACAAAACACGTCGTGCAAAATTTCATTCCAATCGGATAAGAATTTCGCCCTCTAGAGGCTCAAGAAATCAAGACCCAAGATCGGTTTATATGACAGCTATATCAGGTTATGGACCGATTTGAACCATACCTGGCACAGTTGTTGGACATCATAACAAAACACGTCGTGCAAAATTCCTTCCAATCGGATATGAATTGCACACTCTAGAGGCTCAAGAAGTCAAGACCCAAGATCGGTTTATATCGCACCTATATCAAAACATGGACCGATTTAAACCATACTTAGCGCAGTTGTTGGAAATAATACCAAAACACCACGTGCAAAATTTCATTCCAATCGGATATAAATTGCGCAATCTAGAGGCTCAAGAACTCGAGACCCAAGATCGGTTTATAAAGCAGATATATCAAAACATGGACCGATATGGCCCATTTACAATCCCAACCGACCCACACTAATAAGAAGTATGTGTGCAACATTTCCAGCGGCTAGCTTTACTCCTTCGAAAGTTAGCGTGCTTTCGACAGACGGACGGACATGGCTAGATCGACTTAAAATGTCACGACGATCAAGACTATATATTTTTATGGGGTCTCAGACGAGTATTTCGAGTAGTTACAAACAGAATGAGGAAATTACTATACCCCTATCCTATGGTGAAGGGTATAAAAATCTATTAGCCATTATAAGGAAGGAAGTTCAATGAATGAGCGAATATCTTTGTTATGAGTTTGGCAAAAAAAATTTTCATAGCGAATGTGCGTATCAAATAATTGTATAATAGTCAAACAAATAAACAAAATATAAACATACGAATATAAACAAACTACAAAACAAAAATATTCCATAAATTAGATGGGCATCAATGTTCAGCGCCATATTCAGATGCGAACGCATTGAGAATTTAAAATTTTTTGCTCGTCTAGCGGCAATATCGATAAAATGAATAATGTATGATTGCTGAAGAAAAAAAAATACATCTATTGGCAAATTTGTTTTAACAATGACATTATACGACACATCTCGCTTAGGATAGTTTAAAGCTAAAAATTCATATGAGGAAATTTTGTAGAAAGAAATTTTGCATAAGAGAATACCTGGTCTGCATAAAATCACAAAAGCTACATTAACCGGTTGGTTAGTGTTATTTAAAAACATTAACCAATATAAGAATCTGAATCTAAAAGGAAAACAAACACAAACTCAGAATGACTTGTCAAAAAGCAAACATGTTGTGTAGATTTAAAAAAATAACAAGATACCCACCATTATGGATAAATGAAACATCTTCGTTTATAACAACTCCACTACCAAATCCATAGTGATGTGCAAATGGGGACTGGTCTGCATCATATTTGATTCAGGTCCCGAGATATCTTATACAAGTTACAGATTCAGAGAAATCGGACAACAAATCCGTTTAGAGCCAATTCAATTTTAAAGTCAATAAATTCAAGTGCTTGGGCTTTCTTAAGTGGTGCAAGAAATATTTCTCTCCCGTTGGTCTTCTTAATATCTACACTACGTACATCAGGCCGAATATGGAATATATCTCGCATATATGGGCCGGAGCTCCAAAATCATCCTTCGAGCTACTTGACCGTGTCCAGAGGCGGGCATTGGTGTTGATTGCAAATGGTAGGGTATCCAACTCTGTTGTTTCCCTTGAATATCGCCGAAATGGTGGTTGTGTGGCACTGTTCTATCGATTCTTCCACGGCGTGTGTTCTTCGGAAATCAGTCTTCTGATTCCTGACATGAGGTTATTTGTCAGAAATACAAGATTTCTAGAAGCGTGGACCGGTTTGTAATCGATTGGCCAGATGATCGGACCATGCACTAAAATTCTTTTTTCGCAAGGACGGTTGGTATGTGGAATCGACTTCCGGCGGACGTTTTTTCCTCTACTTAGGACATCCAGAAATTCAAAGCAAGTGTCAATAAACACTACTCCCTCTTTCCCCCTCCTATACTTAACTATCCTCTCCAACGCAATGCACTGCATATATAGAGAACATCACCTGCGTGGTGGTTGATAAAAAAAAATTTCAGTGAAATCAGGTTATAAATGCAGCTTTTATGGGCTCAAGACCCTTAGTCGGCAGATAGCTCTATATGGCAGCTATATCTATATATATATATTCCGATCTGAACCATATTTGAAGCGGATATCGGGAGATTTTAATCAACCCACTATTTCAAACTGTAGCGAAATCGGATATTAATTGCGCTTGTTACGGCTTTTAGGCCCTTAATCAGCAGATCGGTCTATATGACAGCTATATCTAAATGGAGTCCGATCTGGACCATATTGAGTTAGGAAGACCGTAGACTTTAAACAACTCACTGTTTCAAGACTCAGTGAAATCGGCTTATACATGCAGCTTTTATCGGCTCAATACCCTTAATCCGGCAGATCGATCTATATGGAAGCTATATCTGAATATAGACCGATCTGAACCATATTTCAGTCGGATATCTGGAGGCTTTAATCAACCCACTATTTAAAATCGTATAATAATTGCAAATTTTACGGGCTTAAGACACTAAATCAGCAGATCGGTCTATATGACAGATATATGTAAATATTGTCCGATCTGGACCATATTCAGGCGTGAAGACCGAAGACGTAAAACAACTTACTGTTTCAAGTTTCAGCGAAATTGGGTTATAAATGCAGCTTCTATGGTCTCAAGACCCTGTATCGACAGATAGATCTATTGTATATGGCAGTTATATCTGAATAAACACCGGTCCAAACCATTTTTGAGTCGAATGTCGGGAGACTTAAAACAACCCACTATTTCAAATGTCAGCGAAATCGAATAATAATTGCAGCTTTTATAGGCTTAAGAACTCAACTCAGCAGATCGGTCTATATATAGCAGATATATCTAACTATGACCCGATCTGAACCATATTTGATACAGATATCGGGAGGCTTAAAACAACTCACTGCTTCTAATTTCAATGAAATTGGATAATAAATGGCTTAAGACCCTAAACCGGCATATCGGTCTTTATGGCAGCTACATATAAATATTAGCTAGACAGGGCCCGCTCCACTGCGCCTTACTTCACTCACTTCACCTATAGCCTTTACTGGCACAGTCAGGAAATAAGTCTTGTTTGGGGGTGCTGGTACGGTCTTTCAGATATTTCGCCCCAAAATAGATTAGATATCATATTGGTGCTGTACTCCCAAATAACTTCAGCCTTTTATTGCAAATGCAAATTTTTCCCATGAACATTCCACTAAGGAACAGGGGCAAACTTCTCACATATCAATGAGTGCAGTCCGATTCAAGTTTAAGCTCAATGATAAGGGGCCTCCTTTTTATAGCCGAGTTCGAACGGCATGCTGCAGTGTGACACCACTTTGGAGAGAAGTTTTACATGGCATAGTACCTCACAAATGTTGCCAACATAAGGAGGGGAAAACCACCGCTAAAAATTTTTTCTGATGATCTTGTCAGGATTCGAACCCAGGCATATAGCATCATAGGCGGACATGCTAACCTCTTCGCTACGGTGGCCGTCGAGCCTTATATTGCTATGGTCGGTAAATATGTTCGGGACCCCTTGATGCTTATGGTGACATTTTAATGCCAAGTTCGTACTCTACTCTTAAACACCTTTCATTTGCTACCCATATTGTCCCAATCGGCAAACATGTCTGATCGGGTGGGTTTTGAGATAGGGCGTCCCCCAGGTTATTTAACCCCAAAATGTTGTACCAATTTCGTGTTCTTGGGGTACCATAAGGTGGCATGCAAAATTTCGCTTAAATCGGTGCACCCATCAACGAGATCTGACTATTTGAAAATTGTGGCATGGGGGAGGTTCCGCCCCTCGACGATCAGAAATATATAGATGCACAGAATAATGTGTATACCTTAGAAGTAGTGTAATTTGTGTAGACAAAAATTCTGCCATTACACAGAAACACATGCATTGGGAAAAGTACAGCTAATAGACGGGGTTGTCGAGCGTGGTTAATGTGGTATTTATATCATAGAGTCTTTTACCGCCATAAATTCGGTATAAGTACAATATACCAACGTACGACCTTAACACCTAATATGACTAATGGATAATTCTAAACCAAATTACGAAACGCGTCTCAAAGTGGTTGGTGTGTGTTGCGATCTCTGGTTTTCCTTTTCCATTCTCAAAGAAAAATCGCCGATCATTGAGCTCGTCTCGAAAGGGAAACAAACAGAAATATATATACTTTGTAGGGTCGGAAATGGAATGTCTAAATGAATGTAACCCGATATAAAAGTTCAATCGGGCCAATTCTTCGCCACCCACGACCATGAATTGCGCTAAAAATTTGCCTTTACTAACTCAGTTCATATTTGAATTATTTTACAACAACCAAATCGGGAATTGGTTGCAGCTGTTATGGTCTCAAGTAGTCATATGGTGGAAAAGTGTGTGGAAGAGTCGCCTATATTAGTATATGTACCAATTCGGATCAAACTTTACACGGACCCTAGAAGTCATAGCAGATGCCCTTATGACAAATTTCAGCCAAGTGAGATGAAAATTGAGTCTTCTAGGGGCTCAAGAAGTCAAATCCGGGAATCGGTTTATATGGAAGCAATATCAGTATATAGACCGATTCGGGTCATACTCGACAATTATGTTCTAAGTTAGAACGTATGTCCGTGCGCCAAATTTCAGCCATATCGGATGAAAATTAAGGCTTCTAGAGGCACAAGCAGTCTAATCCGGGAATCGGATTCAGTTCGTATTTGTTACAACACCTAAATCCGGAATTGTTTGCAGCTGTTATGGTCATAGGTAGTCATATCGGGGAATTCGTGTTTAAGGAGCCTATATTAGTATATAGACCGATTCGGATCATACTTGACACGGACGCTGGAAGTCGTAGCAGAAGTCCTTATGACAAATTTTAGCCAAATGAGATGAAAATTGAGTCTTCAAGGGGCTCAAGAAATCAAATCCGGGAATCGATTTATATGGTGGCTTTATCAGTATATAGACCGATTCGGATCATACTCGACGATGATATTCGATGTTAAAACAGACTGTGAGTCAAATTTCAGCCATATCAGTTCAAAATTAAGCCTTCTAGGAGCTCAAGAAGTCGAATCCGGGAATTGATTTGTTTGGGGGCTATATCAGTTTATAGACCAATTCGTATCATACTCATCACTGATGGTGAAAGCCAAAACCAAAGTTCTTGTACCGAATTTCAGCTAAATCTGATGAAAATGAAGGCTTCTAGAGGCACTAGAAGTCCAATCCGGGAATGAGTTTGTGTGGGGGCTATATCAGTTTATAAACCTATTCGTATCATACTAGGCACTGATGTTAGAAATGCGAACCCAAGTCCTTGTGCCAAATTTCAGCCAAATCGGATGAAAATTGAGGTCTCTAGGTGCTCAAGACCTCAAATAAGGACATCGGTTTATCCGAGAGCTATATCCAAATCAGAACCGATATGGCCCATTTGCAATCCCCAACGACCTCCATCAATAAGAAGTATCTGTGCAAAAATTCAAGTGGATATCTTGACTCGTTCGACCACCAAGTGATTTCTACAGTCGGACGGACGGGACATAGATAAACGATCTCAGAATGTCAAGACGTTCAAGAATATATATACTTAGTTGGGTCTCAGTTCCATATTTCGAGATGTTACAAACGGAATGACTTGATAAATGCACCCCTCGTCCTATGGTAGTGGGTATAAAAAACGCTCATAACTTATTACTCAATCAATATAATAAAATTATTGAAAATATTTCCTTTACAAAAAAAATTTTGTCATGTCAAACCAATATCATGAAAAATACTTTTTATACACTCTACTATGGTAGAGGAGGGGTATACTAATTTCGTCATTCCGTTTGCTACACCTCGAAATATTCGTGATCGTCATGACATTTTAAGTCGATCTGGCCATGAAGGAGTAAAACTAAGAGCTTGAAATTTTGCACCAATACTTTTTATTAGTGTAGGTCGGTTGGGATTGTAAATGGGCCAAATAGGTCCATATCCTGATATAGCTGCCATAAAAACCGATCTTGGGTTTTGACTTCTTCAGCTTCTAGCGAGCGCAATTCTTATCCAATTTGGCTGTAATTTTGCACATATCGTTTTGGTTTAAATCAGTCTATAGCTGCCATATAAACCGATCTCCGGATTAGACTTCTTGAGCTTCCAGAGGGCGCAATTCTTATCCGATTTGGCTGAAATTTTCCATATATTGTTTTGGAATAACTTCCAACAACTGTGCAAAAGATGGTCCAAATCAGTCTATAAGCTGATATAGTCGTCATTCAAATCAATCTCCTGATTTGACTTTTTGAATCGTAGATTGCGCAATTTTATCCGATTTGGCTAAAATTTTACACAAATACTTCTTATTCGTATAGGTCGGTTGGGATTGTAAATGGGCCAAATCGTTCCATATTTTGATATAGCTGCCATATAAACAGGTCTTGGATCTTGACTTCTTGGGCTTCTAGCGAGCCCAATTCGTATCCGATTTGGCTAAAATTGGCACATATAGTTTTGGTATGACTTTCAACGACTGTGCTAAGTATGGCCTAAATCGGTTCCTAAACTGATATAGCTCTCATATAAACCTATCTCTTAATTTGACTTTCTGATCCTCTTGAGGGCGCAATTATTACTTTTATTTATTTTGGAGGTGATACGGCACGTCCTGTACGGCATGCCAGCTACGGCCATGTCAGTCATATAGCTCATATATATTTGAGAAAGTCATTAAAAGAACTTGACAAATGCGATCCATTGTGGAGGGTATATAAGATTCGGCTCAGCCGAACTTAGCACGCTTTTACTTTTTTCATATCATAGCACTCAATAACAACCTACCCCTATCACCTTCCTTACCTAAGACATTAAATCGGGCGGAAAAATGACTGAACTGTCATAAATACCAATTTTCACGTCATCATCATCATCGTCACCGTAGACGTTGGCGTTGCCTAATCTTATTGAAAACGATAACGAAGCAAACGATAATGTACGTCGCAGCAACTCATCGAGGAGAAGCTTTAGCACGTTAACACACTTCATATCACAAGCATGATAGGGAATATATATAGGAAATTTATGTAATGAATGAATGGAAATGAATGTTTGTACAATGATGGTATTAACACCTGACTACCCCATCCCTTCAAAGCATTATTTAACGCTGATAGATAAGTTTATGTTTGCTACAAAATAGAATTTAAAACAAATTTTAATGATTTCGATTAATTTTTCTAATGGTTGGTGGATATTTGAAAGGGAAGATTTGGTGAAATTGTTATAAGGCAATGATGAAGCGAGGTGAAGCAACAAAAAGGTACCAAAATGCAGAAGAAAGACACTTTTTTTATTGTAGTAAAGTAAGGTTTAACGGTACATTTGAACAGTTTAAATTATCAGAAATGATTTGTATATGCCGCATATATTTAGGGGTACTTTAGTTAATGCATATAGTTAAACGTAGTTATTTTAAAGCATATATTTAGGCGTATTAATTTGATGGCATACATACAGGCATACCCGTATTACAAGCTATCATAAAGGGTGATTTTTTTGAGGTTAGGATTTTCATGCATTAGTATTTGACAGATCACGTGGGATTTCAGACATGGTGTCAAAGAGAAAGATGCTCAGTATGCTTTGACATTTCATCATGAATAGACTTACTAACGAGCAACGCTTGCAAATCATTGAATTTTATTACCAAAATCAGTGTTCGGTTCGAAATGTGTTCATTCACCGTTCAGCGATGAGGCTCATTTCTGGTTGAATGGCTACGTTAATAAGCAAAATTGCCGCATTTGGAGTGAAGAGCAACCAGAATCCGTTCAAGAACTGCCCATGCATCCCGAAAAATGCACTGTTTGGTGTGGTTTGTACGCTGGTGGAATCATTGGACCGTATTTTTTCAAAGATGCTGTTGGACGCAACGTTACGGTGAATGAACACATTTCGAACCGAACACTGATTTTGGTAATAAAATTCAATGATTTGCAAGCGTTGCTCGTTAGTAAGTCTATTCATGATGAAATGTCAAAGCATACTGAGCATCTTTCTCTTTGACACCATGTCTGAAATCTCACGTGATCTGTCAAATACTAATGCATGAAAATCCTAACCTCAAAAAAATCACCCTTGTAACAGCCCAGCATTTACAAACATGTTAAGGTCACCAACAACTTAACTGCATAATATCTCAATGTTAAAAATAAACAATTAGGATACCTACTCTTTTGTGTTATGTTAATCTCTTATAAAATTACAATGTTACAATGTGATAATGTTACGCTCTAGATAATCGGTAACTATTGCTGTCTCACTCTATCTTGTTTTGCATAACATATAATTACTCTCTTTTGTCAAGACTCAAGATAATTGTAATCTAATGAACGCTCTTTTGCTCAAGATTTCGATAGTTAAGAATAATTGTTTTTGTAATTCTTTCGAACATAGATTTTGTTTCCACTCTAGATGGTTAGAGTGATTCTGTGAAAGTCTTAAAAGCTATGTACATGTCGATAAAAATCATCATTCTTGTCAGACTGTTGGACAATAAAGTTGTTTAAACTTAAAACACGCTTGTTTTACTCGAAAGGCCTAACAAAAATATATAATAACATACAATATAAAACCAAAATATTCGCTTAGACTCGGGAAGACTTTAAGACTACCGCAGCTAGCGAAATCCTAGGACGAATACAGTGCAGTACTGCCTTATTCTAGTCCAGGAATAAAATTAAAATAAAATAAAATTTAATTTAATTTATTAAAAACTAAGGTAAAGCCCTCTAGTTGGACCATTATCTTGTCCAAGAGGACTCGTCCCTTACAATTGGCGCCCAACGGAAAATTTTGGAAAAAATAACTTTTCAAATCAAATCGAAAATTTAAACCATCGAGGCTTCAATTTTGCTTCACGTGGATTTATTGGTCATCATATATTGGACTCATAAGCAACGGTAAATCATATGTGTTGTTGTTGTTTTGAAATTGCTCCATCAGTGATCAATAGGTGTTGTTGTTGTTAAATTGGACCTCTGTGATCTGCCTATAATTGTTGTTAGTACTACGTTTGCCTATGGTAGCAAATAGTTGCTAGAGAACGTGTGGCTCTAATTACGATAAAATAATAAAACGAATTTCATCGCTTGAGGTATGCCAAGAACTACAATGAACTCAATAAATGCTGTAGGCCCGATTCCAGAGCAAGCACTTGCTGGAGGCACAAGCACTTCTTCGACCGTTCCAAATACTCCTCAAACCCCTTCTAATGCACCATCTACTAGAAAACAAAATCCTGCTCCTATGCAAAGTAACCCTGTTCCAAATCAATCTAGATCCAATTCAAATTCCGTCCCCGTTACTGTGAGCCTTTCAGAAAGCCAATTTTCCCATCTATTAGGAAATTCTGTCCGTCAAGAAAGTCGATCTACTTTTAGCTCTTGCAGCGCTCGTTTCAATGGTGGTCGAAGCACAGCAAAAGTCGAAGATTTTATTGCTACGATCTTGGTGTACAAAGAGGCAGAAAATATGTCAGATTCCATGGCTCTTCTTAGCCTTCCATTGCTACTCGAAGGTTACGCATCCTCTTGGTGGCAAGGCGTCAAGTTTGAAGCCGGAACCTTTTCAGATGCCATAGCATTATTACGCGATGCTTTTTCACCGCCAAAACCAGATTGGAGGATCTACTCTGAAATATTTCAGGATAAACAAAGACCTTATGAGTCGACTGATAGTTTCGTGTGTAGAAAGAGAAGCCTTTTCGCTCAGTTAAAAGAAAGACTTCCAGAGAGCACTATTATAAACATGATTTTTTCACAAATTAGTATTCAAATCCGAGAGAAAATTCCTCGCGAAAGCGTCAAGACTTTCCAAGAACTTCTATACAAAGCTCGAGATATTGAACTGTCAATAAATGAAAATAAAACTGAAGGTAACAAAACGTTTAGTTCCTCAGAAAAACCACAAATACGCTGCTCTTACTGCAGAAAGAAAAACCATACAGCAGATGTGTGTTACAAACGCATTGAAATAGAGAAAAGGGGGAAACCCGAAGAAAATAAAATTAACTGTTACGGATGCGGCGCTGTGGGATATTACAGATCCAATTGTCCAACTTGTAATAACCGTAACATCTTAGAAAGTCCAAAAACGCTTGATTTCAATAGCATACAGACAACCCTCGTAGGCCACGACGTGCCCACTGTTGAAATTAATGTAAACGGCTTGAATGGCGAAGCTTATTTGGACACGGCAGCGAGAACCAGTGTGGCAGGGTACTACTTGTTTCAAAAACTTGTCGAGAAAGAAGTCAAATTCCAGAAAGTATTCGCAGAAATAACCTTGGCAGATGGAGCTGCTCGAAAAGAAGTTGTCTGTTCTACAATTGTGGATATAATAATAGGAAAACGTCTAAAACGTATAAGGTTTATCTGTCTTCCAAATGCCAGGTGCAATAGGACACTTTTGGGCATTGATTTTCTAGAGCAGGCTGGCATTGTAATGGATTTAGCCCAAAGGGTCTGGTATTTTAAGGACGAGCCAAAAGAATTTTTCAAATTTAAAACGAAAACGGTCAATGTCAAAGGTATCGCAGTTAGCCAAGCCCACATAGAAGATGCACAACCAAAATCATCTTCAAATTTGCAAGATTTCATGTCATGGTTTGAGTCGAATTGTAAAGAAAACCCACCATTGGGTGAGTTGTACTCAAAGCCCGAAAATTACTCACCTGGGGGCTTATTTAAAATTTTTGAAGACTCACTGCCAAACGGGTTTGAAATGCCTCAATCAGCTGATTTATTTCCTCCTTTGAAGAAAACTCGCAAAGATTCAGAGTCTTGGAGTCCATTGGCATTTGAACTGAATTCCCTCGATTTTAATATTTGTGAGGACGAAAATTCGTATTTGGTAGAATCCCAGAAACGGGAGCTTTTATCTTTCTTGACATCCCATGAGGATATATTTGAAAATATTAGCTCGCCCATTAATGGTATTACGCACAAAATCAACACGGGTGGTCATACACCCATATCAAATCCGCCATATAGAATTTCACCGGCTATGAAGGAAAAGTTGAAGATGGAAATAAATTCCATGTTGACAAAGGGTATAATTGAAGAGGTTGAATCACCTTGGGCTTTTCCCGTCGTTCTTATACCGAAAAAGGATGGTTCCATTCGATTTTGCGTCGATTACCGAAAACTAAACGCAATTACAGTTACAGATACATATCCTTTGCCACGTATGGAGGACCTTTTACACGCAGCAAAAACAACACCCTTTATGTCAACCCTCGATTTAAAATCAGGTTATTGGCAAATACGAATGTCAGAAGACGATAAGTTGAAAACGGCTTTTACTACTCCTTTCGGCATTTTTGCTTTTAATAGAATGCCTTTCGGCCTTAAAAATGCGCCCGCAACCTTTCAAAGGATAATCGATAAATTTCGTTCTAGTCTCCCAAGCATATTAATTCTGGCCTATTTGGACGACATTATAATATGTTCGCAAAATTTTGCTTCCCACATCAAAGACCTGGACATGGTATTTAAAAAGCTCAAATTTATTGGATTTCACCTTAACAAGGATAAATGTTTTTTCGCTAAGCCGGAAGTCAAATACTTGGGCCACATTTTAACACAAGGTGGTATAAAAATAGATCCTGAAAAGTCATCGGCAATCCTGAATAGACCAATTCCTAAAAATGTTAAACAGCTTATGTCTTTCTTGCAAACATGTTCCTGGTTCAGAAGGTTCATACCTGATTTTGCCAAAATATCAAAGCCATTATCGAATTTAACAAAGAAGCTTGCTGTATGGAAATGGTCCGAAGAGGAAAATAAATCGTTCGAAAAGCTAAAAAGACTGCTTTCATCACCACCAATTTTGCAACAAGTAAAAGAGAATCAGCCGTTTTTCTTAAGGACAGATGCAAGCAATTATGCGATCGGGGCTGTTCTACTTCAGGGGGAGAAAGAGGACGAACAACACCCAATTGAATATGCCAGCCGCCTTCTCTTACCAGCGGAGCGAAACTATTCCACCACAGAGCGCGAAGCTTTAGCTGTCGTGTGGGCAGTTCAGAAATTTCGCGGTTATATAGAAGGATCTGAGGTTTCTATCTTGACAGATCATCAGCCGCTGAAGTGGCTATTCTCCTTAAAATCCCCAACGGGCCGTTTAGCTAGATGGTCCTTGCTATTACAAAGTTACAATTTTACAATTAACTATACTCCCGGAAGACAGAATGTCATAGCGGATACGTTATCCAGACCACCATGTTCTCACGAAGTATGCATCGAATCCTGTGAATGTAATGCTATAGATATTGACTTACCGCGAAAAGGACTTGAAGACTTTCGTCAAGCGCAGCTTGAAGATGATGATCTAAGGCAAATTATTACATCATTCGAAAAGGATGACGAGAATGTACTTAGACATACAAATCGTGGATATATGATGCTTGACGGTGTACTGTATAGATATTGTTGTGAACAAGATTCAGAGAACGGACAGTTGGTCCTTCCAAAATCACTTCGTGATGAAATTTTATATAAATACCATAAGGATGCTATATCTGGCCATTACGGAAAAGATAAAACTACTAGCCGAATAACAGCACTATTTTATTGGCCAGGGATAAGAAACGATATTGGGAACTATGTGAAATCATGCGAAGAATGTAAGCGTTATAAGCCTTCAAACATGAAACCGTCCGGATTATTACAAACAATATCCACTAACAAGCGTTTTGAGATAATTGCAGTGGACCTCTTTGGACCCTTGCCAAGGACAATAGAGGGTTATCAGTGGATATTAATCGTAGAAGACATATGCAGTAGATGGGTGGAGTTATTTGCTCTTAAGGATGCCACTGCAGAAAATTGTGCTATAACTTTGTTAAACGAAGTGGTTTTGAGATATGGGGTCCCTCGTAGAATACACACAGACAATGGCACTCAATTTATATCGGCATTAATGCAGAAACTAACATTTTGTTTGGGAATTAAACAAACTTGTACCCCAATTTATCATCCGCAATCAAATCCCGTGGAAAGGAAAAATCGCGATTTGAAAGCGCAACTTTCCATATGCGTAGGTACAGACCATAAAAAATGGAGTATAATGCTACCAGCAATAAGATTTGCAATGAATACTGCAAAGTGCGACAGTACGGGACAAACAGCAGCGTATCTTACTTTCGGAAGAGAGCTTCGAACGCCAACGGAAGTGCATTATGACTTTAGGGCCATCGTAAAGGCTGAAAACTTTGTCCCACAAATCACACCATATTTATTGAAACTAGCCGATACTTTGGAGATCGCCAATGAAACTCAAATTAAAATGCAGGACAAAAATAAGAGGGTAGTGGATCTCAAGCGTAAAAGTCAGCCAGACTTTCAAGTCGGATGTAAAGTTTTGGCAGAAACTCATATATTAAGCAAAGCTAAAGATAGCATAACCTCTAAGTTCGTTCCCAAAAGAGATGGGCCGTATGTAATTATTGCAAAGAAAGGTTCCAATTGCTATAGTATTGCGGCTATTAATGAACCTAATCTACCAGTAGCAACAGTACATTCGTCTGCTTTAATACCATACGAAGGCGAAGATATGGATCCTGTTTATCCAAAACGTAAACGAGGTCGCCCTTCCAAAGAAAGCCATGTACAACATAAACAACAACACGAGCAGCATCGTTATCATCACAAACAGCAACAACACGAGCAGCATCGTCAGCCACATAAACAACAACATGACCAAAATAGTCAACAACAAACCGAAAAGAAACTTCAGCAGCAGCAGGGACAACATGGTAACCAACAAGAAACCCATTGTAGAAAAGAGCCATCACCAGCACCGAGGAGGTCTGCGCGTTTAGCCAAAAATATTTAATAATATTCAGTTACATCATCGTGGCGATTGATGCAACTGAGGGGGAGGTTGTAACAGCCCAGCATTTACAAACATGTTAAGGTCACCAACAACTTAACTGCATAATATCTCAATGTTAAAAATAAACAATTAGGATACCTACTCTTTTGTGTTATGTTAATCTCTTATAAAATTACAATGTTACAATGTGATAATGTTACGCTCTAGATAATCGGTAACTATTGCTGTCTCACTCTATCTTGTTTTGCATAACATATAATTACTCTCTTTTGTCAAGACTCAAGATAATTGTAATCTAATGAACGCTCTTTTGCTCAAGATTTCGATAGTTAAGAATAATTGTTTTTGTAATTCTTTCGAACATAGATTTTGTTTCCACTCTAGATGGTTAGAGTGATTCTGTGAAAGTCTTAAAAGCTATGTACATGTCGATAAAAATCATCATTCTTGTCAGACTGTTGGACAATAAAGTTGTTTAAACTTAAAACACGCTTGTTTTACTCGAAAGGCCTAACAAAAATATATAATAACATACAATATAAAACCAAAATATTCGCTTAGACTCGGGAAGACTTTAAGACTACCGCAGCTAGCGAAATCCTAGGACGAATACAGTGCAGTACTGCCTTATTCTAGTCCAGGAATAAAATTAAAATAAAATAAAATTTAATTTAATTTATTAAAAACTAAGGTAAAGCCCTCTAGTTGGACCATTATCTTGTCCAAGAGGACTCGTCCCTTACACCCTTTATTACAAAAAGACCAGTTTTATAGCATACAGTCAGATGACATGAATATTTCAAAGCAAATACTTAGGTGCACTTATTTTAAAGCATATTTTCAGGCTTACTCAACTAATAACACATAAAATTACAAACGTGCAAAGTCCATTTGCATTTTTTTTTGCTATTAGATTAGGAAGCATTATAGCTATATCAGATGTTAAAACGTTTCAAACAATACTTGACATGGAAGTTGGAAGTCAGCCATAACTTAACAGCGAATTTTTCAACCGAATCGAATAGAAGTTGCGTCCATGCAAAAGGCGGACGGTTATCACTAGACTTAATATTTTATTTCGTTCAAGAAAATTTCTACCAAATAGAAACGGAGTTACGAAATCTAGGTGTTTTAAAGACCATAAATTATGATCGGTTTATGTCAAACGATTTTTTTAATGCCTATAAAAGACAGAGTCCTTTTGACAGAAGGACGGACATTACTAGACTTAGATTTGTATAACTTCGAGAAGCTTTTCCTCTCTCCTCTACTACCTAATCATCGACAAACTAGTCAATGATGGGAGGAGTAATATGAAGTAACTTTCATTATTAAGACCAAGCCCCACTGAGTTGCAGGACAACTTTTTCAAGACCAGGACAGCCGATTTTTGTTTGGGGTCATGGCCATACTTAGGCCATTCATATGTGTTTGCGTGACAGAATGGGAAAATGATTCACCCATGTGACGAGTACGCCTTTCACCTTATGCCTAGACTCTGTTGTTATCAATAGTACCGGCTAAAAACCTGTGTCACTCCAGGGGATTGATTCTACCTCTGAACCGCATTCGCATTACTTCAAGGTGAACCCCATATCTGGTGATTACCCATATCATTTTTGTTGTTTCTAAGTCCACACCAATGCATTCAAGTTCTACACCGTCGCGTTCTGGTCCATCTCCTTCTTACGCAGTACTTGTTCGGCTTATTTCATCACCGTCTCTTAGTTCTTTTCATTTTCCAGCCTCCTCTGAACTATGGTCCCAGGCGAAACATCACTAACCGCTGTTTCCAGTTCACTAAAAACAAGGGGTACGCCCCTCCCAAAAACCGCCTAAAACGGACATGTTTATCGATTGGAACAATATGGATATCAAGTGAAAGGTATTTTGGAGCAGATTACGAATCTGATATCCAAATTTGTGTCACATGTCTTGGGGCCGAGCCTACCATCAAAAACACAGGGAGAAGGATATGGGCCGACCGGCCCTTCTCCCAAAAACACATCGAGAAAGTTAGGTAGATTGATCGATCGATCCACCTTATGCAAATTTTAAAAAAAATCCAAGATCTTCGAAATGTGTATTCCGTTTAAAGCTAATTTTAATTTGTAACATTTCTGCAAACCAAAAACGTGACTTTGTTTGTGGTCATGATAACGAGGGAAACGCCCCTCCCCAAAACGGACATGTTGATCGATTTGAACAATATGGATGTCAAATGAAAGGTATTTTGGAACAGAGTACAAATCCGATATACAAATTTGGCCGAGCCTACCGCCATAAACACAGGAAGGATAGGTAGATATATCGGCACAATATGTTACTTAAATGAAAGGTCTTTGGTAGTAGACTATGAATCAGATGGCAAGTTTTTCGAAAGCCGCCCATTCCGCCCAAAAAAAGCAACAGGATATGTAAGTCGATCGGGACAACATGGTACTCATATGAAAGGTTTTTAGGAGTAGAGTACAGATTTTGGCCCCAAGGGTACGAATTTGACTAGAAGAGTCTAGGGTCCGCCCCCACTTCCAAATATCCCAAACGGGACATAGACGAATCTGGCATACATTTTAGGGGCAAGAGTCTGGAAGACTGCCCACTTCAAAAGGACATGTAGACCGATCGGGACAAAATTGAGCTCCATTGAAAGGTCTATGGCATGAGACTGCAAATCTTGCTTACAAATTTGGGGTAAACTTGACCCAGGTAGTACACCTGTATGTCCCTTAAAATGTAAGATCCGATAAAGTACATAGATGACAAATTTTTTAGAATTATGAGAATCTGTATCCATGGACTTATCTGAAAATGTTGATCCTCTGGGCATCTCTGGGAACTGAGAACAACCCATGGACTTTTCTAGAAGTGTTGAAGGGCGCCCGGTAGCCGAGTTGGTAGCGTGCTTGGATTACCAGTGCAGGGGTCGTGGGTTCGATTCCCGCCAGAAGCCTTGGTCTGTCGCTGCTGTGGTATCACAATGAACCTAAAATTGTCTAAGTGAGTCTGTAAAGGACTGCCACTCTTACCTAACCTTGAAGTGTTGATCCCCTAGGCACCAGCTTCAACAAATTTAAGAATTTTCTGTATTCCAAAATCCATTTTAGGGTATACGAGGTAGATTCGTAACGAAGCACAGCCTACCAGCTAGTTTACTATATAAAAATAAGTTATCCGCAATAATCGTTCTTTCTATCTGTTTATCATATTCATTACCGTATAATTTTCTTTATTTGATTAAGTTATCCGCAGCACAGCTTTCGTTCCAACATAAACACATAAATTGTATCTCTCCTCATCACCCGAAGGCCCCATTTATTAACCATTGACATTATGATGTTTGAAAGGGTCTGCCGTTTGTTTTATTCATTTTAATAGTTTATTAAATAATTTATTTCCTTATGATTATTCACAATTTTCGTTTATTTATTAACAAGTTGCCACAGAACGAAAAATAAAAAACAAAAAAAAAAAGCCGCAATACTTATGTATAAACTTATAATAAGCCTCAACTAGTACCGCTTTGTATCTATGTGCGAACATGTGACGTTTATAATGTGGGATGCCATAAATATAGGTGCCCCACACGCAAATATGAAAAGCTTGAATAACTTTATAATGAAAAAAGAGAGAAAAAAGGAAAAAAAACTGAAAAAAATCAACCAAATGATAGGCCATATGTTTATTCATAGTGTCAACATATTGAAATGACCTTCAGCGCACTGAAATAATCTGTCGTAGTAATGACAACAAGAACAAGCAACAACAGCAGCACACACGGGAGATAATTTCACTTTAACACTTTCCTCTTCCACTTGGTTTGGAGGGTTGCTATACATCATAGTCGTATTTGTGGTCGCTTCTCCATCATTGACACAAAACAGCTGAGATTGTGGAAATTTTAATTAAAATCCTACTATCCAACACTCACTCATAGGGGAGATATGAAACCTAGTCAAACTGTTCAAAGTTCGTTGGCAAATGACATTACATTTTGGACCAATGCTTATACGTACCTATCTCATGTATATACTATGTCATATATCGCAGCATTATTGGGGAAATAAAAACCAAATAAAAGATACGACCAATGTACGTCAGGAGATAAAACTGTCGCATAAAATGTAGAATGTGTGCCAAGACTTTCATTTAATTTGTTTGCAAATATACAAAAAAGAGAGCAGATTATAGCAAAATTAGGTTGTTCATAAGTCTTCCGAGGCAAATGAAGCAAAACACACAAAAACAAATGTTTTTTCTTTTTTCTTCTTTACAATTCAAAATTATGTTATCAATCTGATTTATAATGTAAAAGAAAATCTCCGATCATTGAGCTCGAAAGAGAAACAAACAAAAATTGTAAATTTTAATGATCTTCGCCCTAACAGGCAAAAAAATGGAAAATATCTCATTTATAAGGCTTTGATTGGTTTTATCTTGACAAGGTCCAGCCAATTTTGGTTCCTCCTTATCTCAACTGTGGAGACTGTCCAGCTTGGACTGATCTTGGAAAAAGAGGGGTGCCCACAGCTGCGAGTTCTCTTTTTGGGGAAAAATTGTCAGACCTCCGCAGGTACAAAATCCATCACGTCGCGTATAACTTACGGCCATCCTGCATTACCAGCCCTCAGAAGAAGAGAAGAATGCCCATAGTTCGAGGAACGCCAGGTTCCCGATTCGTTGCAGCGCACCAAGCATAAATGTGCAAAGCTTTAACATCGGGCTTGGCATCCCGCGCCACTCTCGGAACACTTCTGCTTGCATCGGGGATAATCACTACCCGCAGAACTCAATAAACATCACTTGGGGGCCGTAGCTGCCCAGAGCTAGGCCAGACAGCAGCATATACTGTGAAAAATCACCGCCCCTGGCCTAAGCTCGCATCACCTTCCAACTGAGATGGAGACTAGCAACATGTCGCCAGATTTGCTTCGATGGATGAGAGGCTAGTCACAATTTACGTAAAAGCCAAATTCATTAACATGAGTCTCACGTCCCGATAACATGAGTGACATAAGCCCACTGACTTGGTAATGATTTTTAAATCGGGCTACGAGATTTTAATTCTAAGATAAGAAGGCCTTTGGACCAAATTTTAAAATTGCAAATTTGTCCATGAACATTGCATCAAGTAACATCGTGGATTCTCGATTATCAAGACATTAGACATTTAGTCAATTGGAACATGAGAAGGGAAAATGGATTTCAATTCCTATAGTTTAATCAACCAAAAAACAATAAAAAGCTTAGTAACTTGCGAATGTTCATATCCGCTTAATTCAGACAAGTCTTCAAACTAAATAATACGAATGTGAAGTGGTACTCCTGTGCAGGATACTGAAATTTAAAAAAAAAACATCGATATAAGTATCAATGTAATGATACCAATAAATATCGATTCACAATCAAGAATCCACAAATATTGATCTAATCGATAAATATCAATCCAATCCATAAATATCGATGCAAAGCCATAGATATCGATGTGATCGATAAATATCGATTGGTAAATATGTAATCAATAAATATGGATGTAATCGGTAAAAATGGATGCAATAGATAAATATCAAGTTAATCGATAAAAATCGATGCAATCGATAAATATAAATTCAATGATAAATGTCGATGTGATCGACAAATATAGATGTAATTTTTATATATCGATGCGATCGATAAATATCGATGCAATCAATAAATATCGATTCAATCGATAAATATCAATGCAGTCGATAAATATCGATGCAATCGATAAATATCGATGTAAACGGTATATATCAATGCAATCGGTATTTATCGATGTAATCAATAAATATCGATGCATACTATAAATAACAATACAATCGATAAATATCGACGCAATCGATAAATATCGATGTAATCGATAAATATCTATGTAATCGATAAATATCAATGTAAACTAAAAATAACGATGTAATTTAAAAAAACATTGATATAATTTATAATACCGATATAGCCTATAAATATCGATATAATTGATACACATATGTAATATGCAAATTGGCCCATAAAAATTCCATTAAAGAACAGGGGCAAGATTCTAACATATCAATGAGTGTTGTCCAGTTTAAGCCCAAAAGTAATACATTAAAACTAATATATAAGTATCAATATATAATCGATAACTTCCGTGAATATCTATATAATAGATAAATATCGATAGCATATATAATATCGATATACATACAATAAATAACATCCATAGAAAACGATATAATCTAATCTAAAATTTGTCGATGAAACCTATAACTGTCAATGCACTCATTATGTTTCGATATAAAGTCGAATTATACTGATATATTCTCATTAATATTCGATAAATATTAAATGTTATCGGTAAATAGGTTAGGTTCGGTACATAGAAAGATAGATGGATGGTTTAGACGAACTTGTATTGGCGATCAAGAATAAACATAATATCAAAAAATATCGCTATACTCGACAGATATCGATATAATCGAAAAATACCGCTATAATCGACATATATTAATCTTACCGATTACATCGATATTTGTCGAGTATAGCGACATCTGTCGAGAAGCGATATAATCGAAATATCAATAAATATCGAAATATTCAAATAATATCGATATAATCGAACCGATCGGGACAATATGGGACTCAAATGAAAGGTTTTCGGGAGTAGAATACGAATATGGTCTCAAAAATTGGATCCAGGTCTAGCGCGTCGCCACAAGGGTACAGCCCAAAATAAAAAGTGAACCGATCCGGACAATATAGGACTCCAACGAAAGGTATTCGGGAGTAGGGTATGAATGTGATATTAAAACAAGTAAAAGCGTGCTAAATTCGGCCGGGCCGAATCTTATATACCCTCCACCATGGATTGCATTTGTCGAGTTCTTTTCCCGGCATCTCTTCTTAGGCAAAAAAGGATATAAGAAAAGAGTTGCTCTGCTATTAAAACGATATCAAGATATGGTCCGGTTCGGACAATTAAATTATATGTTGGAGACCTGTGTAAAATTTCAGCCAATTCGTATAAGAATTGCGCCCATTGGGGCTCACGAAGTAAAATAGACAGAACGATTTATATGGGATCTGTATCGGGCTATAGAACGATTCAGACCATTATAAACACGTTTGTTGATGGTCATGAGAGGATCCGTCGTACAAAATTTCAGGCATATCGGATAATAATTGCGACCTCTAGGGGTCAAGAAGTCAAGATCCCAGATCGGTTTATATGGCAGCTATATCAGGTTATGAACCGATTTGAACCTTATTTGACACAGTTGTTGAAAGTAAAAATAAAATACGTCATGCAAAATTTCAGCCAAATCGGATAGGAATTGCGCCCTCTAAAAGCTCAAGAAGTCAAATCCCCAGATCTGTTTATATGACAGCTATATCAGGTTATGGGCCGATTTAAACCATACATGGCACAGTTGTTGGATATCATAACGAAATACTTGGTGCAATAATTCATTCAAATCGGATAAGAATTGTGCCCTCTAGAGGCTCAAGAAGTCAAGTTTCCAGATCTGTTTATATGACAGCTATATCAGGTTATGGACCGATTTGAACCATACTTGGCACAGTTGTTGGGTATCATAACAAAACACGTCGTGCGAAATTCCATTCCATTCGGATAAGAATTGCGCCCTCTAGAGGCTCAAGAAGTCAAGACCCAAGATCGGTTTATATGGCAGCTATATCAGGTTATGGACCGATTTGAACCATACTTGGCACGGTTGTTGAATATAATAACAAAACACGACGTGCAAAATTTCATTCTGATCGGGTAAGAATTGCGCACGCTAGAGGCTCAAGAAGTCAAGACCCAAGATCGGTTTATATGGCAGCTATATCAGGTTATGGGCCGATTTGAACTATACTTGGCGCAGTTGTTGGATATCATAACAAAACACGTCGTGCAAAAATTCATTCCAATCGGATAAGAATTGCGCACTCTAGAGGCTCAAGAAGTCAAGACCCAAGATCGGTTTATATGGCAGCTATATCAAAACATGGACCGATATGGCCCATTTACAATACCAACCGACCTACACTAATAAGAAGTATTTGTGCAAAATTTCAAGCGGCTAGCTTTACTCCTTCGGAAGTTAGCGTGCTTTCGACAGACAGACGGACGGACGGACGGACGGACAGACGGACGGACGGACGGACGGACGGACAGACGGACGGACGGACGGACAGACGGACGGACATGGCTAGATCGACATAAAATTTCACGACGATCAAGAATATATATACTTTATGGGGTCTCAGACGAATATTTCGAGTAGTTACAAACAGAATGACGAAATTAGTATACCCCCCATCTTATGGTGGAGGGTATAAAAAAGGATCCAAGTATCTGGGGAGCCGTCCTAAGTCCAAAAACTCCCAAAATCAAAGTGGAAAAATCGGGACAATATGGGACTCAAATGAAAGGTATTCGGGAGGAGGAGGATACGAATATGAAGTCAAAAATTTAATCCAAGAACCAAGGGCGCCACCCCAAACCCGCACCAAACGAGCCGCAAAAAATCCGAAGTGGACCGACCGAGACAATATGGGACTGTAATGAAAGAAATTTGAGAGTAGAGTACGAGTATGATTATCGAATATTAAAAATTGGATGTAATTACCAAGTGGGCATATTCATATTAGACGAACATGATTATGTGAAACGCAAATAAAAGGTATTCGCGAGTAGACTACGAATATGCCATTAAAAATCGGTTCAAGTGAAAGGATGTTTCCTACCCTCAAAACAGCTTCCAAAATGTGAATAATTGTCAATCATGGATATATGGAGTTCAATAAAAGGTTTTTGGTAGTAGATAAACAAATTTTACAGGAGAGATAGGTATGGTAGTAAGTAAGAAACTTATTTCTCGCATGGTGCTAATGAAGGCGGAGCAGAGCGGGCCGGGTACGACTAGTTAATAATAAATATCAATATAAATATATAGCAAATATAACATTCTCTCCTCCCAAGGAGACGGGGGTCATTGTGGGTATATTGTATCTTCTGCCGGATGCGTTTTAGACGACTTCATGTATCTTTAACACCGCCGTAAAACTTCCCCTTACCGCAATAGCCATGTCATCAGCATATGTCATCATATGTGGCTATATTCCAAAAAAGTGGAGACAGTATACCTTCTTGTGATGTCCCTATTCTTACCCATCTGTCTTTATATACATGTCCTAAACCTATCATTATTCGTATTTTAGTAAGTAAGTTATTAATACACATTCTTTCGGTAGTACTGTTGTATCCTTTCAAATATTATTATCCTTACATTATTGCGAGCAATCCTCTTTATTCACATAGTTATCTATGGAACTTATAATTATACCTATAGTTATCTAAAAATAGTTTTTCGATATGAATTTTGTTTTGTTCATTTTTTTTATTTTTTATTTTTTATTATCCCAACCTGGTACTTCATATGTAGGCTTATTTTTTGTTATGTTTCTTTACATGTTGACAAAGAATCTGTGCAAAGTGCCCTTCTTGGCACTTTGGTGTGGCAAAGTGGCCTGTAAAAGAACAAAGTTATTGATCGAAAGCAAGTGGTACAAGTTCCCATAAATTCAAGCAATCTAAACGACCACAAGTGACACGATAACACACATACCCAGAGAGACAAACAGCCAAGTTTATGAAGAATATAATTTTATCATTAATAGAATTTAAACTGCAATTACACTATAAACGACGATGTCTCATACATGTAAATTTCTTCGTATGATTTTTTTTTCTCAATATTTTTGTGTTGGTATGTGTATTACATATTTAATTGAAAACTAAATCCATACAATGACTCGAGCGGAACTGTAACACATGTGGATAATTGTCAATAGGGTGTACTGTAATGTAAAATTATATACAGTGCCTAGAAACAAAGAAAAATTAATTTGTTTGAAATATTTGAAGACTTGTAATAACTGCCTCTAAACTTTTAATTAAAGAGAAATTTAAAAAAATTCTTGTTTTCACAAAAAACAAAAAAAAAACTTTCCTATATATTCCGGGAAACCCCATGTCCATTTATTCTTTTAATATTTCAAAAGTATGCTATTGTTAGGAAAACGGAAGCGGAAATGTTAGCCGAAGCTGTATTCCCTTTTTCCACATAAACATGAGTTGCCAATGCGACAAAAGGCTAGAATTTTGCCAAATAAAAATAAGTAAAAGGCGTTTGGATACCCACCACCTCGGGTATATATCTAAACCAACATTCGTCAAAATCCGGTGAAAAATGCATGCCTTATGTCCCATAGCAGCTATATCGAAATATGTTCCAATTTGGATCAAATACCAATATGTACAAGTGATTGTGTATAACAAAATATTGGTCGTTTTAGTAGCTATATCTAAAAATAAACCGATCTGAACCATATACGACACGGATGTCAAAAAACCAAACATAAGTCACTGTGTCAAATTTCAGTGAAATTGGATTATAAATGCGCCTTTTATGGGGCCAAGACTTTAAATCGACATATCGGTCTATATGGCAGCTATGTCCAAATCTGGACCGATTACAGCTACATTGCAGAAAAATATCGAAGAGCCAAACACAACTCACTGTCCCAAATTTCGGCGACATCGGACAAAAAATGCGCTTTTTAAGGGGCCAAAACGTTAAATCTAGAGATCGGTCTATATGACAGCTATATCCAAATCTGGACCGATCTGTGCCATATTGCAGAAATATGTCGAGGGGCTTAACCTAACTCACTGTCCCAAATTTCGGCGACATCGGACAATAAATGCGCCTTTTATGGGGCCAAAATCTTAAATCGAGAGATCGGTCTATATGACAGCTATATCCAAATCTGGACCGATCTAGGCCAAATTGAAGAAGGATATCGAAGGGCCTAACACAACCCACTGTCCCAAATTTTGGCGACATCGGACAATAAATGCTCCAATTATGGGCCCAAAACCTTAAATCGAGAGATCGGTCCACATGGCAGCTATATCCAAATCTGGACCGATCTAGGCCAAATTGAAGAAGGATATCGAAGGGCCTAACACAACCCACTGTCCCAAATTTGGCGACATCAGACGATAAATGCTCCAATTATGGGCCCAAAACCTTAAATCGAGAGATCGGTCCACATGGCAGCTATATCCAAATCTGGACCGATCTGAGCTAAATTAAAGAAGGATATCGAAGGTCCTAACACAACCCACTGTCCCAAATTTTGGCGACATCGGACAATAAATGCTCCAATTATGGGCCCAAAACCTTAAATCGGGAGATCGGTCTATATGGCAGCTATATCCAAACCTGGACCGATCTGGGCCAAATTGAAGAAGGATGGCGAAGGGCCTAACACAACTCACTGTCCCAAATTTCAGCAAAATCGGATAATAAATGTGGCTTTTATGGGCCCACGACCCTAAATCGGCGGATCGGCCTATATGACAGCTATATCCAAATCGGGACCGATCCCGGCCAAATTGAAGAAGGATATCGAAGTGCCTAACACTTCGATATAGCCCATCTTCGAACCTATGGACAAAAAAAGAATCGGTGCTCAGTTTCAGCTCAATATCTCTTTTTTTAAAAACTGTAGCGTGATTTCAACAGACAGACGGACGGACATGGCTAGATCGTTTTAGTTTTTTAGGCTTGTCAAGAATATATACTTTATAGGGTTGGAAATGGATATTTCGATGTATTGCAAACGGAATGACAAAATGTATATTTCCCTCCACTTCGGTGGTGGGTATAAAAAACTTAAAATTTAGGGCCTAGTTTGGCCATAATAAATAGCAAATCCTACAAATCACAATCACAGTCCATGATCAAACCCAAACCTACATACTATGGCAACACTGTCACTGTTCGAGAATAGGGCGCATAAAGTAGGTTGTTGCAATATATATATGCTGGCCGACAATATGACTCTATACTATGAGCATTACCAAGTAGCTACATATGCTAGTGGCGACATATTTAGTGAAGGCATATGGTTATGTGCACTGTCATATATGTACCTCGTACATACATCTAGACAATATAACGAACAATAAAACCTCTACATATATATATATATGTATGTTGGGTGATAGGAGTAGGGAGGTGTTTTTGCATACACATTTCATATAAGGGAATGCAAGAGCAACAACCCTGAAAATAGCTTAGCGAAACGAAAATCACAAGAAAGAGAAACCCCTTCATCATACAATCCCATCAAAAGAAATTCACTTTCTTTTGATATGTTGTTGGCATTAATGTTCTTTTTTTCATTTTGTTTTTGTTTGTTGTTCATTTTGAAATTATAATTGCTTTGATATAATCGAAAATGTCGATTGGTTAACCAAGATAAGCAGACAATTTAGTTTGGATAAGGCTTGAGGGTGAATCACAGAGAGATGGGAACATAGTACAACATTATGTTCACATGAAATTTTGATTTTAAGATCAAATCAATAAAGGAAGATTAATTTTATTAAAATTTCTTTTGAAATTTAATTTAAACATGTGCTAAATTGCAAAAACTTTTTTAAAAATAATATGTATATTTAAGTAAAAATGTTTAATTGAACGATAGCTTTTGTATAAGAACATAAACCAGTGATCGGCAAAAAAGAAAAACCTTAAAAAAATGTTCCATTCTGTGTCTCTTATTTGGTTCGAGTTTGATTTTATGTCCAAACCCATTCTATGGAGCTTTTTACTCGCGAAAATTGAGCATTGTCTTAAGAACATCCAAAGTATCGTCCCTCTCCCCACATGACCTATTCATAGCTTTGCTTAATGTACCTACTCAGTGTAGAAGTGACTGTAATTCTATTTGTACCGTGTAGATGTTGCAGGTCGTAATAGTCTCTTTCCTATTTTTCCTTATTATTAACCTCGCCATCCGGGTTTTTCTATATCTCATCGTTTATCATATAACCTCTTCTATCCACTGAGCCATGTGCGCATCCCTCGAACTTGTCTTTAACTCGCACTTCGTTGAGATGAAGAACTTTGCGTCTTCAAATGTTACTGATCGTATCATATGTTTTATCACTCTTCTAAAATCTGGAACATTATCAGATTTTACCGCCTTGGTTGCGGAAAGCTTGTTCCGGACCAAATGACGTATCGCCGCGCGAGCGTAGTGTTCATTGATTATTTAAAGGCGCCAATAACTCGCTTTGTCATATCGAGTACCATGGGCGCTCAGTATTTACGCAAGAGCCGGTGCCGCCCGGCCTCTCACTGAGACTCTCCACTCACTCGATACCGCTGATTGTCCGCGACTGCAGTTGCAGCTTCTCCATATGGAGCATTCCACTATCCGCAACCTGTGGACGCAACCGCTTCTCGTGACAGCTCTGAGCACCACACAGATTGGAGTTAAAAGTTCCAGCCTGTGTGGTGCTCACAGCTATCCCGTGGGGGGATATTTATCGGTAATATATCGATGTTAATCGATAATATATCGATGTTCATCGATAATATATCGATGTTAATCGATAATATATCGATGTTAATCGATAATATATCGATGTTAATCGATAATATATGTTTATCGATCGTATCGATGTTTGTCGAATATCGATGTCTATCGAATATCGATCATATCGATGTTAATCAAATATCGATGATTATTGATAATATACCGATTATTATTGATAATATTTCTATGTTTATCGCTAATATTTTGATGCTTATGGATAATATAACGATGCTTACCGATAATATATCTATCTTGATCAATAATGTATTGATGTTTGTCGATAATAATTCATAATTATGGGTCATATCAGTATATAATGATGTTCACCAATTATATTCATATTTATCGACTATATCGATGATTATCGGTAATATATCAAAGATTATCGATAATATATTTATGTTGATCGAATATACCTATTATATCATTATTTGTCGATGTATGAATATTTATCGGTTATATCGAAATATCATCTACGATATCAACATATTTTATCAAAATTCCATAGATGTTTATCGATAAAATATAGAGGCATGTCAATAATATATCGATGGTTATCGATAACATATCAATGATTATAGATAAAAAAAATCTATGTTTATCGACAATATATCGATTTTTATCGATAATATATCGATGATTACAGATCAGATTTGGACCATATTGATATATGACGATATTCATTGATTATATTGGTATTTGCTGACTATATTGTTTATATAATTATTTATCGGTAGTTGTTTGGATATATTATCGATTTTATAAAAATATTATGAATTTTATCGACTATGTATCGACATTTATTTTTTAAAATCGATAAAATATCGATATTTATTTTTTAAATCGATAATATATCGATATACATGTTTTAATATCGATATTGCAACATATTTATGGATCACATCGATATAATCCGATATTCATCGATTATATTGATGTTTATCGACTATACCGATTATATCATTATTTATCGATATTTAGCGGTATTATTGATATATTATCGATTTTATCAATTTTAAATCGATATTTTTTTATACAAAATGATTTTTCCTTCTATGGTCTTTCTGTTTGCAACACATTTAAATATCAATTTGTGACCCTTCATAGCTCGGAAGCATTTAATGATTAAAATATTGAGCTTACCTAGTTATCTTATTGACTATTAAAATCGGACCTTATTTGGATATATGTAGCTGCCATATAGACTGATCTCCATTTTTAAGGTTTTAAGCCGAAAATAGGCTCATTTATTACCCGAGTTACACTGAAATTGGCAACAGTACCTCTCCACATATGTATGTATGTTTCGAACATGATCCAGATAGAACCATGATCTGCATTTGACCCCACGATATCCCTGTCGAACCATATTTGTATATACTCGTAGCTACCATATAGACCGATTTTCCGATGTAAATCAATGCGACTTTTACACATGCTATCGATAACTTTCCAGTACAACTTTGCACCGAAAATCGATCTAGTGCATAGTAATTGCGCTGGATAGAGCGAATATAAAACACCGCAATCATAGCGGGCAAAGTATTGTACTTGTTAGAGGATGGGATGAAAGAAAAAAAATCTAATGTATAAGACCGCAATTATAGCAAACACAGTACTTGTTATACACTGTTATCGGATGGGGTGAAATAAAACCGTGTCATAGTCACTTAGGACTTTTTATCAATAACAATGATTATATTGTAACTACAAACACCTTATTTTGGTATACATCGACATTTTATTGTTAAATGTTTTATGACAATTATCGCCCCATACATCACTTATTGATTATTAATGAAAGTGCAATAAAATATTTGATTAGAAATGAAATCAATTATCGTTTTTAACAAACAATTTACTGAAGAAATAAAAATCTATATATAAATTAAACTCATTTTCATTGCAAAAAACTCAGTTCAATGATCGAAAAATACATTTTACGAGTTGTTGTTTATTGATTCGTTGTGGCAGCGGAAATGCAAACATGATATTTTATTTTCGAAATACATATGTATGTAAAATTTTCCTGGAATGTGTCACTTAAGGTAAACGAAAGAAAAGTTTCGAAGGTTTTTTTAACTTTAAATGAATGGCCAGACCATAAATTAAAAATAATATGAAGGACAGGCGATTATAAACACATATGAAACACAACATGATGAAATATGAAGTATTTTTAAATGGAACACACATTCGAAATGTGTCAGAAAAAAGAAAACGTTTTTCTAAGAATATCATCATCATAAATAAATACACAAAACAGCACAAAGGATCAATCACAAAAAATCTCATTTTATTTTTCTTTTATAATATGTATGAGAGAACTTAGAAATTTCTACTTTAAATAAAAGTTCAAAGTTCAATTTAATTCTGCAAAAAAAATGCATAAAATGCCAGACTAGCAAAAAAAATTAAAAAAATTATCATCAACTGGCTGCAATGGCTACTCACATCAGACATTGAACTAACAATATGTCAATGACCACCAGGTGGACGTTGTTGACGGGACGGAACGGTAAAGAAATCACATGCATTTGAGAAGACGCTAATTTCAAAATAGGTTTCTTTTTTCAAACCATACAAAAAAACTAAAGCTGATCGACCTTAGTAATTAAGTTAACACACTCGAAAAAAATGAGAAAAAACAGCACAAACAGACGAGAAACTTGAATATTTAAAATCATCAGCATGAAGGTGTGAAGCAATATTTGTCCATCCATCCGTCTGTCCAACCACTTATTCGTTTGTCTGACTATTTCATTATTATGACCGCGTTCGCGCTGTAATCATTCAACAAATCCATTTTCAAAATGTTTGGTAAACGATACAAGGGGTAAAGCTATTGCAAAGCACTCATGCTGTCAGCCCAACATTTATTAACTTTTGGCATTGATGAGTTAAATAAAAAATCACAACGTTACAACAATTTCAATAATTTCCAATATTTTGTTTTTTATACGTCCTATTAAAAAAAAAAACTATTTTCCCCATATGGTTGCACAAAAAATCCAAATAACACGTAACGTATTAAAGCTTTAACAGGCGTATAAATTTTCATCCAACTGTATACGGAATAAGATTTGCCAGCAAAATATCATTGTCATGCCATTAAGGGAAGCAGCATATCAATAAACGATAATTTGACGTTTGTATTGGCTATACAATTTACTTCATAAATGTGTCGTAAAGCATTTTTTTGTAGAAAATTTGCTAAAACCGAAACTGAATAGTTTGTAATTATTCATTCTTAATATAAACAACAACAAAAAAAGCAACAAACACACGTTTTGTTTATTTATTGTTATTGGAAAAGCACACGTACCTTGCCCAATAAGCAATAATTCGAAATTTACGAGTATATGGAAGAAAAAATGCCAGATCAAGGATTTATTTAGAATAGTTTTTTTTCAACAATACGAATGAATGCATTATAACAATATGTAATTGAAAATAAAAAATTTCCGTTTTGTGGTTATCAAAAACGACGGTATTGAAACTACTTAATCGTACAAGATACTTGTCCAATATTAACATTTACTTGGCACGTGATGTATTAAGGTCTAAAAAATTAACGTCCTTCGATTCAAATAACAATATTTTTATTATATTTATAGTATTTTTTTAATAGTACATCGATATTTATCGATAATATATCGATTCTTATCAATAATATAAAAAATTCTATTAAGTATATATCTACTTTTCAATATTTCGATTTTTATCAATAATTATTATATGTAATACATCGCTTTTGATCGATAAATTATCGATAAAATATCGATTTTTTTCGATAATATATCGATTTTTTATCGATAATATATCGATTTATTATCGATAATGTATAGATTTTTTATTGGAAATATATCGATTTTCTATCGTTTTTTATCGATAATACATCAATTTTTACCAATATGTCGATTTCTATCGATAATATAATAATTTTTAAAAGTAACAAGTTGATTTTGATCGATAGATTATCGATAATATATAGATTTTTTTCGATAGTATAGATTTTTTATCACTAATAAATCGATTTTTTATCACTAATAAATCGATTTTTTATCGTTAATATATCGATTTTTTATCGTTAATATATCGATTTTTTATCGATAGTATATAGATTTTCTATTGATAATATAGATTTTATTGATAATATATATATTTATTTTACGGATAACATATCGATTTTTATCGATAATATATCGATTTTTTAACGATGATAATCTATAGTATATCGATTTTTTTAATCAACAATATATCGATTTTTACCAATATGTCAATTTTTATCAATAATATATCGATTAATATCAATAACATAGCGATTTTTATCATTAAATAACAATTTCCATCAAATATATAACTACTTTTTCTGTATTCGGATTTTTGTCAAAATTTTATCGATTTAAGTAAAACATGGTTTTTTAGCTATTATCTTTTTGGCAATACTGGTTTAAACAGATCACGCACGTTTCTTTTTTTTTGTTTCAGTGTCAAACGTCTTCCATTTTGTCTATAATTTAACCATGAATCGTCTTACAAACGAACAACGCTTGCAAATAATTGAATTCTATTACCAAAATGCGTGCTTCGTTAAGAAAGTTCATCGCGCGCTTCTTCTTCTTCAGCGTCTCAATGGGTACATAAATTAGCAGAATTGTCGACTTTGGATTTATACATAATCGATAAGATCTGGCATAACCGACGAGATTGGTGCATTATCGATAAGATAGATATAGAGGCCAACTTGGCGCAGAGGTTAGCAGGACCACCTATGACGCCGATAGTATATCGACATTATATCGATCTTATCGATACTTTGTCGATTTATCGATATTATATCGATCTTATTGATAACATACATCAATATTATCGATATAATATAATTTGTACATTAATCGTATTGATATTATATCGCTAATATATTGATCTTATCAATAATTTAAAGATATTATAATGTATAATTCTTATAGATAATGTTGTGGTTGTTGTTGTTGTAGCCACGATCCTCGTAAAGCTCCTGTAGGAGAGCGAGCTCGTTTCGGTCCAAAGGACCGATCGTCACAGGACCATTGGTTTTTTAAAAGAGCCATCCTCAAACGCCTTCTCTGAGGATGGTACATTCCTCATCGTTTGGGTGCCGGGCCATAACAGAGTAAGGGGGAATGAAAGAGCAGAAGATTAAGCAGTTAAGGCCAGAGAACTGCCGTCAATAAACTAGGTTAACCCGAAGCTTACATTCAGTGTCGACTCGCTTATTGCTCTCCAATTTTGCAAAAAAAATTAACTTTGCCGATAGTATCGATAGGAAAAATATCAATCGATATTCAGACAAAAAAAATATCGATAGTGTCATCAATATTTTGGAGGGGAGTGGTATGAAAAACATTTATGGATTTTGAAGGTAGCACGGATTTCCTAACTTAAAATTTTATTTTTGAGGTTACTTTTTAGTTTTTTTGAGCGCACAACAAGCCAATTACTGGCTTATGTGTATGTCCATAGTGGCATGGGGCAGATTAATATCCGCACCCACTTTTCAACCTAACCTAACCTAAAGGCGCCTTTAACTCGACTTGTCATATCAAGCATCATATGTTCTCAGATTTCATGCAAAGGCTGGCGCCGCCCGATCTCTCACTGAGACTCTCCGCTCGATACCGCTGATTGTCCGAGTCAGAGGTTGCCGCTACTCCATATGGAGCTTTCCACTACCCGCAACATGTGAACGCTAAGCGTCTCGTGACAGCGATGAACACCACACAGATTGGACCTCAAAGTTCCAGCCTGTGTGGTGTTCACAGCTATCCCGTCCTGTACTTATAGATAATTTTTCATTCTTATCGAAAATATACAAATCTTATCGATAACACATGGAACTTACCGATAGTATATTGATATTTTCCATAATATTTCGATCTTAACGGTTATATCGATCTAAACTATAAAACATCGATCAAAAAAATCAATTTTATCGTTATTTTCGGTAATATATTGATCTTATCGATAATATATGGACATTATCGATATTATATCGGTAATATATTGATCCTATTAATATTGTATCATTCTTATCGATAATACATCGATCTAATATATTAATCCCTTTCATAATATATCGATATTATCGGTTATATCGATCTAAACGATAAAACATCGATATAATCGATCTAACCGATGTTGTTGTTGTTGTAGCAGTGTGTTGTACACCGAGGCGGCAGCCCTTACCGATGAAGGATTCCATCGGGTCAATCCGGTACGTACAACCGGCTGCCATGGGATTGATCTAACCGATAATATCTCGATGTTATCGATATCATCGAAATTATCGATATTATATCGATAATGTATCGATTTTATCGATAATATATCAATCTTATCGATAATACAACGACCTTATCGATAATATATTGATCCCATCCATAATACATCGATCTTATCGGTTATCTATAAAACATCAATCTAACTGATAATAAATCGATCTTATCGATATCAATAATAATAATCAATTCTATTGTTAATATATTGATCTTATCGATAATATGTCGATCTTATCTACAACATATCTATCTTATCTACAACATATCAATTTTGTCGGAAATATATTAATCTTATCAGTAATATATCGATGTCCAAGCTTCAAAATCATCTCCTATATGGTTCCCTAGTTCCTAAGAACTTTATAAAGATACCTACTAAGCGATCGGACTTCTCCGTATATGCGTGCAGCAAGTCAAAGGAGAGGCTGGATACCTCCTAACCAGATCTCCCACTCATGAAAACAAAGTCCAACTCACCAACAGGGACCCCTGTTGGTTTCGAATGGAAGAGAAGGTTGCCCGAAGAACGAGGAACGCCAGATTACCGACTCCCTGAGTCTAGGAGCAATCTTCGTTGCTATAAATCGAACATATAGGTGCAAGGACACAAGACCGTAAATGACATTTAAACCCTACCTCTGGGCGTTCCTCCTTGCCACCGAGATCAACCTCGCAACAGCATCCTATATCTACTCGATCATTCTGCGGAGGGCACATCTGTACATAGCCTTATGCCAGATCACCGTCCCCAATCTTAGCCCCATTTGCTAACAACCGAATTTTTACCAAAGTAGACGGCATTCTGATCCCTCTGATACTTTCCGCATCCTTTTTACTTCAGTTTCTGGTTAATGATCACTTGGTCTCCGGAAAGAGCAGCAAGTCTACTCCATCCAGGACAGGTCTTCTGAAGACATTAAGCTTGAGGCTTCTATTTAGTAAATAGTACCAGCTCAGTCTTTATGAGTTTTTTTCCCCGATTATTTATTTTTCCTGGTTAGTATTGAGAAATTCTGCTGGATATCGGTCAAGCTGTATTACTCCAACGATATCATCAATCATGTTGGTTTGTAAATAAAAACTCAAAACAAAAGACAACAATGAAAACATATATCTTTAATGAAAGCCTTTTTCTGTCAAGTGTCAGTCATCATTATTTCATTGGCTCCATTGTTAAAATATTTCGTATTTTTATCAAATTAATTTGCAATATTTTCTCATGTTGTTGTCGCTCTTTTTTTGTTCTTTCAGCCAGTTGCTTCCGAAGAAAATTGAGTGATTTATTTGAGATTGCGGAAAAGGCATACAAAACGCCAACTAGCAAAGCGTTGTTCGCCAAATGCTTGGAATTGTATATAGTAAGCCAATGCTTCGCGCAGCGTCTGTCATCATCGTCATCGTCATCACCTCAGCTAATTCTTAATAATTATTTCGCCATGAGTCATTTGACTCGAGCACCTTGACTGTGACACACTATAGGTGAAAAAACAAAGCAACAACAAAAAGAATCAGGTATGTTCTTATTAACGCTGCTGCCTGCTACTGAGATTGAGTTGGTTATCTTTTCCAGCGACGTTGTTCCTCCAAACTGTCCTTGTTTATTTTCTTTTGTTTTTACTAGCCCCAAGGGGAAATGAGTCTAACGCTCATCATTTTGAGAGACTTTATTTTTTAATGTTTATGGTTGTGTCTAGAGTCGGGATGCATGCGATCACATTTAAAATGTTGATTGACAAATATTTGTATGCCATTATTTCTTAATTAGGGATTAATTTTTGTTGTGTCTTAGGGGGTTTACTGATTACAATTATCTAAGTTACCTAATTAATGTCGGCTCGTCTCATTAGCAGCAACAACATGTGACGAATGAGGTCCGATGGGCTTTGAGTGATTGAAGACATTGCACTAAACTTAGAAATTAAGGTTCGCTAAGGGGCACCATGAGCCTAACACTAGTTCCCAAAATTGGGGTAAATGTAAAATTGGGTTTTGGAAAATAGGAGTCTATGATAGTACTGAAAGAATGGCTTATCTTAGCCTTAAGCGTGATGAATGTGCATAACATAGAATGTAGGACAGTTTTAAAACTTAATTTGATAAATTTCGATTTTTGCTATCGATAAATTTTATAATGATAACCGATAACTAGAATGGTTAGACGATTGAAATGAAGTCAAAGAAAATTTTTTGTTTGATTTTTGCTATCGATAAATTTTTTTCATAACAGCGGATATCTCGAGGGATTATATGTCAAAGAAATTTTTTACCGTTTTTGGTTATCGTCCTTTTAAGCATGAGTTTCATGATTAGCTTCGATAATAGAAGATAAATGGTTATAAATTTTCGATCTAGATCTTGGAATTGATTCTTAATTGGAAAATGTAGTTATAATAGAAGATAAATGGTTATACATTTTCGATAATTCCAAGAATCTTAATTGGAGAATGTGGATATCGATTTGGCATTTTTTGTTAACGAGATAACCATTATTACTATAAACAAATGCAATTCGATAACACAATATATATTTATTAGTTTTCGATAACAAAAGTAAAAAATATTTTAAAGAGTTAGGCTATTATTATTACCATAATTGTTTTACAAGATTATCAAAATAAAATAATAAAATAATAAAAATTATTGATTTTCGATAACATTGGTAAGGTTTTTGCAGCATTTGTGTTCGGTGAAATTCGTTATCAATTTTCAATAACACATGTTAATTTCCCAATTAGTATCGGTAAAAAAAACTTTAACCGATAACCAAATGATCACCGATTGTAAGGGCAGTTATCGATGGCTGTTCATTACTACTTTGAACTGGTAATGCATAAAAAACATCTGATTTGCACTTATTAGAGTAAAAATAAAAACAGCCAAAATCATCCATCACTTGTATTTATGCCAATCCCAAAACAATTATCGAAAAGTTCAAGAATTAATGGGAAAATTGTCAATTTTACTTACAATTTCTTATGGTTCATAGGAATATTTCAACTTACTCTGCAAAGAAAAATAGAAAAGAGAATTTAATTATTATTTTTGATAAAAAATTTTTGATTTAAAAGAAATCTGCCCGATTCTTATTAGACTGACGCTAAGTCTGTTTAGTTCGATTATACCCTAATCGATTACTTAAACATAATTGCAAAATATCTTTACAAATCTTCATTGGTGCAACTAATCATTGCTGTCATTAGTTTACAGAGACAATGTCTTTATTATTTACGATTCAAATATCTGCAATATGACACTGAAGGGGATGCAACAAACCAAGAAAAAATGTATATGCCCCATTTCACTCTGTGTGCTATATATACTTATCGAATGACTTTCTTTGTCGCTCGGTATTTTTATGGAACAATTTATTCTCATTGTTTGTTGACCGTAAAGAAAAAACAAAAGTGAGACAAAAACAAGAAATATTTGTTTTTTTTTTTCTTTTGAGTTTTTGCCAAATCTCATAATCCGATAATTGTTGCATTGGTTGCTGTTTTGTTTTTTTCATCATTGGTGTGTTTTTGTTTTTCTTGTCTATTTCTCTTTGTATTTGTCTCATATTATATTGGTTTCATTTCATTTTTTTAATATCTTGAATGGTTGTCCGCATTTCTTTTTATTTTTTGACAAAATTTATTGCATAGACCCCACACTGATATACATAAAAGCGGAATGGAAAAGCAATAAAATATCATGGCTTAACACAAATTCACAAAATATATATTTAAATGTTTTCAAATATATTATTGTATTAACAATCGTCTGCAATTTTAGTAATTATCGATTTCGTCATTAATTGCTCCAACTAAATTGCATAATGATCATTTTCAACAAAAAGTATCATTAATCATAAAATAGCTCTAATAAAAAGTCGAAATTTTTTTTAAAATTCAATAAGGTTATTATTTACCCACATCTATTCAAAGTTTTCTCCATGCGGTTAAACGAACAAAACATAAATAAAAATATTTTGTTTATAAGCTTTGAGATTTGAAATAAGTTTAGTCAGATTCAAATCAAAATGTTATTGGCCCATATATAGTTCACAACGTTTCTGTTGGTATTGGCACATTTGAATTATATACACATTTTAATTATAAACCGATTTATAGTATATTGTCCAACCTGGTCAATAAATTGGTAATAATTTGTTATTTAATTATGAAGGAAAAAAAGTGTTTCGATACAATATCGATAGTCGATATTTTAGCGATTTTCCATGTAATATCAGCTGTCGATATTATGTCAATCGATATAATATCGGCAGTCGCTATATGGTCAACTTTCGTTATTTTATAGACTATCTCCATATTAGCGACTATCGATATAAAAAATCGATTATCGATATAATACCGATTATCGATTTAATATCGATTATCAATTTAATATCGAATATCGATTTAGTTTCAAATATCGATTTAATATCGAATATCTATTTAATATCAAATATCGATTCAATATCGATTATCGATTTAATATCGGTTATCGATTTTCTATTGCTATAACATCAATTATCAATTTAATATCGATAGTATACTATATCAATAATCGATAGTATCCATTATCACTTTAATATCGATTTGCTATACAGTATTGACTGCATATTTGCATATTTTCCCCATGAACATTCCACAAAGGAACACAGGCAAACTTCTCACATATTAATAAGTGCAGTCCGATTCAATTTTTGAGCTCAATGATAAGGGACCCCCTTTTAATAGCCGAGTCCGAAGGGCGTGCCACAGTGCGACACATTTTGGGAGAGAAGATTTTACATGGCATGATTCCTCACAAATGTTGCCAGCATTAGGAGGGGAAAACTACAGCTGAAAATTTTCTCTGATGGTCTCGCCTGGATTCGAACCCAGGCGTTCAGGGCCACAGGCGGACATACTAACTTCTGCGCTACGGTGGCATCCATACAGAATCGACTTGCGATATAAAGTCGATGTAATATCGACACTCGCTTTATGGCCAACTTTCGTTATTTTATAGACTCCATAATAAATGAATGAATGAATGAAATATGGACTATCAATACATAATCGACGACATAATATCGATTGTCGACTTAGTATCGAATATCGATTTAATATCTAATATCGATTTTATATCGAATATCGATTTAATATCGAATGTTGACTTAATTTCAAATATCGATTTTATATCTAATATGGAATATCGATTTAATATCGAGTATCGATTTTATATCGAATATCGATTTAATATCGATTTATTACCGATTTTCGCTTTAATATCGATTATCGATTTAGTATCGGTTGTTTATTTAATATTGGTTACCTATTTAAAATCGATTATCGATCTAATACCGACATATGATTGAATATCGATTTTCGCTATATCGATATCATATCGAATATCGATATCATATCGAATATCGATATCATATCGAATATCGATATCATATCGAATATCGATATCATATCGATATCATATCGAATATCGATATCATATCGAATATCGATATCATATCGAATATCGATATCATATCGAATATCGATATCATATCGAATATCGATATCATATCGAATATCGATATCATATCGAATATCGATATCATATCGAATATCGATATCATATCGAATATCGATATCATAGTAAGCTAAATAATTTTAATAATTTTTTGATGAATATAATTTTGTGATACGAAAGAAGAGTAAATCACAAGAGTAATAGGAATGCCTATATATCTAGTATTTGTTTACAAAAAGATTTTAAAATGTTTCTGCTGATAATAAAACATTTATAATTTCTATATGCATCTGTTATAGATTTAATTTACAATTTACATTTGGTCGTTACCAACGAAGCATAGCAAAATTAATTTTTGGTTTACACAGTCTATGCATCATTTGAACTGAATTAAACAATAAATTAGTGAGTGAAAATTTATTATAATAATTATTTGAATTATTTTTAGCTAGATTTATTAATAAAGATAAACAGATCATTGTTGTAATGACTTTTAAATGAATGTTATCGAATAAAGATGTGCTAAAATCGTTTATTATCAATATAAGTTAATTGATTGCCCACAATACAGATGGTGGAAATATTTTAATTAATAATGAGTTATCAGTTGTTATCGTGAGTTATTTGGAGCCATCCATACAGAATCGACTTGCGATATAAAGTCGATGTAATATCGACACTCGCTTTATGGCCAACTTTCGTTATTTTATAGACTCCATAATAAATGAATGAATGAATGAAATATGGACTATCAATACATAATCGACGACATAATATCGATTGTCGACTTAGTATCGAATATCGATTTAATATCTAATATCGATTTTATATCGAATATCGATTTAATATCGAATGTTGACTTAATTTCAAATATCGATTTTATATCTAATATTGAATATCGATTTAATATCGAGTATCGATTTTATATCGATTTAATATCGATTTATTACCGATTTTCGCTTTAATATCGATTATCGATTTAGTATCGGTTGTTTATTTAATATTGGTTACCTATTTAAAATCGATTATCGATCTAATACCGACATATGATTGAATATCGATTTTCGCTATATCGATATCATATCGAATATCGATATCATATCGAATATCGATATCATATCGAATATCGATATCATATCGAATATCGATATCATATCGAATATCGATATCATATCGAATATCGATATCATATCGAATATCGATATCATAGTAAGCTAAATAATTTTAATAATTTTTTGATGAATATAATTTTGTGATACGAAAGAAGAGTAATAGGAATGCCTATATATCTGGTATTTGTTTACAAAAAGATTTTAAAATGTTTCTGCTGATAATAAAACATTTATAATTTCTATATGCATCTGTTATAGATTTAATTTACAATTTACATTTGGTCGTTACCAACGAAGCATAGCAAAATTAATTTTTGGTTTACACAGTCTATGCATCATTTGAACTGAATTAAACAATAAATTAGTGAGTGAAAATTTATTATAATAATTATTTGAATTATTTTTAGCTAGATTTATTAATAAAGATAAACAGATCATTGTTGTAATGACTTTTAAATGAATGTTATCGAATAAAGATGTGCTAAAATCGTTTATTATCAATATAAGTTAATTGATTGCCCACAATACCGATGGTGGAAATATTTTATTAATAATGAGTTATCAGTTGTTATCGTGAGTTATTTGGAGCCATTATATAAAAAACCTGGCTTGATCAATATGAAGCCTGACAAAGGTAAACATTCGTTGTTATAATCGATACTCTCGATAATACGACATATCACAACGAATAACTTACATTTTTCATTTTGTAAAGCTAACTATAAAAGCCAAATTATACTCTATGGAAATATTGGACTTTCAATTCCAGAAGTAATTTATTGAAGTTAGTAAAAGCTGTTGAAAGAAAAAAATCGATAACATATGATACTGGTTATAAGTGATCCAAAAAATTGATGTATAGCATGAATTAAGAAGAATAAGCATATAATCGAGTACTATTGTTAAAAATAACTATATTTTATTGCTCATATTATCACCGATTCCATTATGTTCCTACTTTAAAAGTTCTCCTTTCTATAGAATGAACTACTTTTGAATCAATTTTTTATTTTATTATTTTAAGTCCATACATAATATCTCGAAAAACCATGCTGTTTATTATAAGCCGCAAAATATTTTAAAATAAATTCTTGCGATTTTAGATAGACACCAACAATCTCTACCACATGAAAGCCTTGGAAAGCTACAAGAAGTGACCATATAGTTAGAACGGAAAATAAAACAAATTTCCACAAGTTCATAATAGTTTGCATGTACTTGGAATATTTTGCATACTCGTATACTCAAAAATTATTGAGTAATAAAGCGGAAAAGAAACAAAAATGCGCAAATCAATGGCAGCGAAAAAGCGACAAGATATCTAAACAAATGTAAAAACAGATGCACCATTCGATAACACAGAACAAAACAAAACCAAGAAACCAGATATTATCAGCAAAACATAAACAATGTTCGGCAACCAACAGCTTAGTAGAAAGGGTTGCCAAACTTATGAAAAAAATTGTAAGCTACAAATGTGATTCATATGTTTGCACTCGTAGTAGGGCATCTGAAGTAGTAGATAAAAATTCACTAGCAAGCAAATTAAATGGAGCTTCTTCTGTTTTTTTCTTTCGAGTATTATAGAAAAGTCTGTTGAAAATAAAATGGAAAATTTCTTGACACTTCCTCAAACTCATTCTTAACAGATTATTTTCAAAGAAAACATTATATAATTTTAACAACATGGTCTAAACTAGCGCATTTTGTGTTATAGGTGGCATGGAAAACGCTTATTATTACTGTTGCTTTAGGAAAATGGCCTCATTTAGACCTAGTTTTATTAAGAACATTACAAATGTAAATTTTTTGTATTTTATTGAATTATTTTCATTCAAAGACCTCAAAATAAAGCTGTGGTGAATTTACAAATTATCTCACCACACCACGACCACTGCAGTGTGTATTAAGCGGAGATCATTGTAATTAAGGAAGTGGTGAATGGTTAAGATATAATGTCATAACGATAATTGGCATAAATATCTTCTCAGACAGCCAGGCAGCCATTAAATTCCTGGATAACGTATTGCTGAACACAAAAACCGCCCTCGACTATCGCAGATATCTTAACGAGATGGCTGTAAAGTTCAAAATTCACATAATCTGAGTGCCGGGCCACAGAGATATCCCAGGGAATTGTAAAGCGGACGAGCTTGCGAGACTAGGATCTACCTTACATAATCCAGGGTAAGATAAGTTTTTATGCCTAGGCCCGAAGGACTACGAATGACACATGGTCACAAAGAGGGGACTGTGAGCATTCCAAAACTATGTGGCCCCATCTAGAGTTGAAGAGGTCTACTGCGTTGCTGCCACTGGCTAGAACAGACGTCTCAGTCATTGTTTCCGTCATGACAGGTCACTATCTAATCGGAAAACATGCTGACAGACTGAAGGTTGCCAGCAACGACTTTTGCAGAAGCTGTGAGGACATCGAAGAAGAGAATATAAAACACCTTCTGTGCGTGTGTGCCGCACTAGCAGTCAAAAGGAGTTCCACTTTAGGTTTTCATTTCTTTGGGAATCTGTCTGACTTAGCGAATGTGAAGATTCGCAAGTTTTTGGACTTTTTAAAGCGATCTGGATGGTTCAACTGTAGGAACTAAAAGGCCTTCTTCTGTTCCTGTGGTATCACAATGGACGAAAACGTCTAAGTGAGTCTGATGGTAGAGATCCCCTTAAACCAAACCTAACCTAACCTATGCTATAGCTGTGCTAACAGCCAAATTTTTCTAATTGTTTAGGTTAGAATTGCATAAACATTTTTGGTTCGAAAATCAATCTCATGTCTGTTTTTTCGTACAAAGTTTGCAATAGACGAGATTGAAATTTGCCTAAAAACCACGATGCAAAAAAGCACGCGGTTGCATATAAAAACAAGTTTCGATAGTAGATGGTAGCGACTATTGAGCTCTAATTTTAGTGGAAAATTTTTTCTTTTAGAGAATATGTTAAGTTTTGCTTATAAATGTCTTCAAACATTACCATTCGCACTTTTTTGAAATTGAGGTGTGGTTAGTTTTGAAATAAACTCACCACACCGTGGTGAAAGCGTGGAAATGTGTAATTTTTAAGTCTGGTGCTATATAAATTCTAATTTTTTACGTAAAGACAGTCAATCTGAATAGAAAGTTATGATTTGTTAAATCCTTGCAGAACCGTTACTCAGACACCAAGGCATCACAAAATCAGGACTACCATCAACAAAACGATGACTGTAAATACTACGATACTTTTTTATGGTATCGCAAGACTTCAACAATTTTATAAAATTGCTTACATATTCCGCTTAGAGCAGTTCTTAGTTTTGCTTAATCATGATTTAAATCATTTCCAATCATACTTTTTTGTATGCCTATAGGTTTCATCTTTCCAAAGCAATTAAAATTAAGGTGTGGTGAATTTTCGACTTAACTCACCATACTGTGTTAAAAATCAGGAAATGTATATTTTTTTAGTTTGATACAATATACGCTCTAGTTATTTCCCATAAGACACTCAAACTATAAATGTTACTCTGAAATAACAAAATAATTAAAAAAAAATACTTGCAGAAATGTCGCTACAGGCTAAGTGTTCCAAGCAATTACAATGACAAAAACACTACCGGTAAGCCTTCTTTTTATAGCATCAAAAGACTTAAAGCCCCGAATTTTGGCTTTGAAATTGTACATGTTCTAAGATGCACACAAAATGCCTAAAAATTTATGATTCCAAATGCTTTAAGTCAAGTTTAAGCAAAACTCTACAGACTCTCTTATAAATGCTTCAATGCTGTCTTCCAATGCGCTAATTGATGCGGTATTGTCTGTATAGACATGAACTTTAACATAGCCCCAAAAAAAATGGTCTAAAGGCGTTGAATCGCACCATATAGGCGGTCAATTGGCCGGTTCGGAAAGTGAAATGAAATGTTCACCGTACTTGCCTCTCAATAAGTCCATTGCTATGCGAGCTGTGTTGCATGTGGCAAAAAAGTTGGATATCATTTCACGATAACTCTCACCATTCACAGTTACGTTACCATTCGCATCATCTTTGAAGAAGTACGTTCCATTGATGCCACCAGCCCATAAACCACACCAAATTGTGACCTTTTCTTGATACCATGGTAGCTCTTGCAATGCTTCTGCCTGATCTTAACTCCAAAACCGACAATTCTGCTTATTTACGTACCCGTTGAGCCAAAAATGAGCTTCGTCGCTGATCGACAAGAAGCGCGCGATGAACTTTCTTAAGAAGAGCATTTTGATAATAAAATTTAATAATTTGCAAGCGTTGTTCGTTTGTAAGACGATTCATGGTTAAATTATGGACCAAACAACACACGAAACGTGCCTGAGCTATTTAAACCAGTGTTGTCAAAAAGATTTATTTAAAAAATCACCCTTTAATACTAGACTTAAAAAATAGGAATTTTCATATTTTTTTACCATGGTGTGGTGAATTTAGATAGAAAACTGAAAGAGTCCAGACTTTTCTAAAAGGATTGAACAAATTATTTTGTTACTTCAAAATTAGGTCTATAGTTTGAGAGTCTTTTGGTAAATAACTAGAGCATATTTAGTATCAAACTTAAGAAATGCTTATACCAATAGCAGATGTTAGCGGTTGTCCGCATATGACGCTGAACGCCTGGGTTCGAATCCTGGCGATAACATCAGAAAAAAATTTTCAGCGATGGTTTTTCCCTACTAATGATGGCCAAATTTGTGGGGTACTATACCATGTAAAAACTTCTCTCCAAAGAGGTGTTGCACTGAGGCACGCCGTTCGGACTCGGCTATAAAAAGGAGAACCCTTATCAATGAGCTTAAAATTTGATTCGGACAGCACTCAGTGATAGGTGTGCCCCAGCATTTTCAATACCAATATCTATAATACGGTGTGGTGAGTTTAGTGAGAAACTCACCACATCTTAATTTCAATTGGTTTAAGAGGATGCTAAGTATAGCCATAAAAAAAGTATGTTTTCTAATGATTTAGTTCATATTTAAATAAAACTAAACAGATTCTCGAAGATGCAATAATGGGCACACATTAGACACCAAACTATAGTTTTTTAGTTTTTAAGTTATATGCTAGAATAATAAAGATTCCTACAGGAAAGTCTCGGCTAACTCTCACTCACGCAGAAATCATAATCACACCGCAATCAAAAGACCTAAGCCCACATCAGTTCCGCTAACCTTCAACATTTTGGAAACGATGAAAACCCCACACATTTCTCTTTTAGAGATTGGCAATCCCTTTGAGAAGTTTGACACTGTTCCTTAATGGAATGTTTATGGGCAAATTGGCAATCCCTCTCCCAAATGGTGTAAGTTTTGCCACAAAACTTCTGCCAGCTTTAGATTAAGCAGAGTATTTTGTTCAGCATTTGAAATTATTGCGAAAAACTTTAACAAAATTTTAAAAATTTTTTAAACACTAGTAAATAAATTTTTGTGTACTAACCCTATCTTACATACCTATTACACTTGGATTAATTGTTTTTAAGTGCTCCTTTAAAGCCGTTATTTCACATGTTTTTAGCCTTTACGTTTTTTATATAGGTTTTGACATTTGCTCATGTGAAAAGCCGCATAGAGTGCCAACCCTTAGACATAACATTTTATTGGGTTGCCCAAAAAGTAATTGCAGATTTTTTAAAAGAAAGTTAATGCATTTTTAATAAAACTTAGAATGAACTTTAATCAAATATACTTTTTTTACACTTTTTTTCTAAAGCAAGCTAAAAGTAACTGCTGATAACTGACAGAAGAAAGAATGCAATTACAGAGTCACAAGCTGTGAAAAAATTTGTCAACGCCGACTATATGAAAAATCCGCAATTACTTTTTGGTCAACCCAATACTATTTTCCTACAATTGTTTTGGATGGGCTTGAAAACTATATAGACATTAACTTTGCTTGCGGCAACACTGTTATTCACCGTTTTTTGCCTTCTTCAAGTGTAGTTTTTTTTTCTTCGTACCTCATTGAAACATATGAGGTAAACGGGTGTTTTTACGATGACTTTATAAAGTAAAACCGGAACAAAGATAGCAAGAGAAAGATACACAAATTGAAGCTTCAAGTCTCCCCAAAGCAAGAAAAAACACAAAATAAATAAACAAAATGGACAACAACAAACTGCAGATGTGTACTAAATTTGTGCTTGTTATTTGCCCCTCCGTCTCTGGACCCCTAGCTCTTTTATTTACGAATATTGTATATGGTATCGTAAAATTTGATTTGTTTGGGTGTAATTTCTTGCTGTTATTTTCCTTGGGGTCTTTCGCTCTCACGTTATCTCTCTCTCTCCCCCCACAAACTCTCTTGATAGTTTATGCGGCTTATTCATGTGATGACGCCCTTTTGAAGGTGGTGGTTAGTTGGTTGTGCGGTACGTTTGGGGTGTTGTTGGATGCTTGCAGACATAAAGCAACGAGACAATAACGGCAGCAACAACAACAACAAAGCTTCGCAGCATAATAAAAAATTATACTGTTAAATTTTTTTTTGGTGAGTCATCGTCATACTATTCATCCATTTATTGGACTGACGTTGAAGTTGAATTGTGAGATTTTAAGTTTTATGTAATTATGAAAACATGAAAACAAATATTTTTGTTGGCTGTAGCCAGGGGCTGAACAAGAGCAGTTTTTGCAAAGGCCTTTGAATAGGTAATTTTTGATATATGAAATTGAAGGGCAAGATTTTGGAATATATTGATTAAGTTAGGTTAAGAAGCAACATGCTATTCTAGTTCTAGCTCCTGCCTTTCAACCAGCCAGATCCCTTCGAAAAGCCTAATAAATTGCGAATATTTATTCCGAGTAATTCAGAAAAGTCTTTAAAGATAAGTCTTAAGCGCTTACTGTTCCCAAATTTTTAACCATCTGTCATCCTTTGCTCCTCATGGCTTCTCTCTGGCATATCTCTGTGGCCGGACTTGCATTATGTTATATCTTATCCCTCTTAGATCTCTCCCTGCTACTAACTGCAGAGATTAGATAAACTCGACATACCCTGTCCTAGTTCGTTAGAGTAAACACCGAAGACCTCATGGCCTTTTTGTTTGGAACCATTTAAGTAGATGTGTTTAAGTACTTCCTATTACCAGGGATATTGAAGTCTTATACGACTCTATCAGTTATAGTGAAGAAGGTCTATAATCCTATTTACCCGAAATATTAAATAATGTGTATATTATAAACATGTCTCTAGTTGCAGTTTAACCAAAGATAAAGGTCCCTCAACACCACTGCAAGTAGCACAGTATTTTTCCACAGAGTCATTGTTGTCCTCAATTTGGCTGTGTTGTACTTTTGAAGTTACTTGTAATCCTAAGAATTGGAGTTGCTACTAAAAAAATACAACCGATTTAAGCCCCAAACGATTGCCAATAGCTTGTCCTGTTGTTATATTATCGAATTTTAGATTAATCAATTTTGGTATTTTTCATAAAACCAAAATAGCCGAAACGTACTGTTTCAAATTTCATCCAAATCGGACGAAAAATGCGCGTTTTATAGGCTCAATACACAATATCGGGAGATCGATATTTATTTTATTATTATTATTCGTTTCTTTATTTTGCAATTATCATTTTAGTCCATAATTTCATACAAAATTAATAATGTTTGGTTTATATATATAAATATTTACAGTTCATTTGAAATTAATTAATTTTGCAAACAAGAAACAAGCAAGTTACTTTGACAATGGTTTTGAAAAAACCGTCAGTCGTAAAATAGAAGTTAATATCATGTTCTCGTAAAATTATATTCATTTATTAAGAATTCTCTGTACTTTGAACCAGATTTTAAATATGTGACAAGTTTTCTCCAGTGGTTTACATTACTGCCGTTTAAAATGTTTATTGTATCTTCTTCAGTTAATATTGGTGTTTGAAAGATTCGTATTCTGAACTCTCTCATAACTGGACAAACTCCCAAGAAATGGCGTATAGTTTCCTCTTCATTCAGATTACAAAGGGAACAATTTTTCATTTCATTCTCCGCGTAAAAATTCGTTGCATTCAAATGGACTAATCCGCATCGCGCCTTAAATATCCAAGATATTTCCTCGCTGGAAAAAGAATCAGTAAAGTAAAATTCTCCTCTAGTGTGATCTAAGAATTTATATATTCTTGACATGCTTTGTGATTTTTTCCTCAGATTTTCATTTATTAATTGTATTTTTTTATTATAAACAATATGTGAATTAAAAATTTTCCATTCATGTTCCTGGGAAGTATTTGGCCATTGGACGTTCAAATTTTCCGCTAGTGCTTTGACCTCCGTTACCCAGAATACTTCTTCCTGCAACAGCAATTTTGTTAGTATTTTTGGCAATCGATTTTCATGGTACTTGTACATTATTTGGTAAATGTAATGTAGATGAAGATTTATTGTGTATAAATGGCAATTTTCGACAGATGTCTCCAGCATCAACGCGTAATTCGGGGTGAAATTTGGTATTTTAAGTATTTTCTTCAGAAAGTAGCGTTGCAAATTATCAACTTCCTCAAAGTGAGAAAAGCCCCATACCTGAGCCGCATATGTCTGAATTGATCGAACGACAGCTTGATATACGTCCCACTTCTTTCCTATCTTTATTTCTCTCTTTCGAAGTAAGCAATCCCACGTTGCATTTATAGCTGTTTTTGACTCATCTGTTCGCTTTTCTATATGTTTTGTAAATTTTAGTTTCGGCGTAAATGTTACTCCTAAATACTTATACTCATTTACTACTTTTATCGGCTGCCCTCCGTATGTCCATTTTTCGTTGTGGCTCTGACGTCCTCCATTTCTAAATATCAACATTTCTGATTTGTCCATGTTTACTTTAAGGTTCCAGGTATTGCAGTACATTTCTAATTTGGAAATCATGCTCTGCATTGTTGATATATCATCGGCAAGTATTACTATATCGTCCGCGTATAACAGAAGTCTTATGTTTAGATGTTGAATATAAATTCCTCCTTCAAGATATTCATGCAAATCATTAATGTACAGTGAGAAAAGTATCGGTGATAGTAGACATCCCTGGAGATCGATATATATGGCAGCTATATCAAAATTTGGTCCGATCTGTACCACATTTGACAGTTATAGGTAAGGGCCTACGAGAACACACTGTGCCAAATTTCATCGAAATCGGATGAAAAATTACCCATTTATTGCCTCAAGACTAAGTCTGGAGATCGGTCTATGTAGCGGCTGTATATAACTAAAATCCGATTTTATGAGATCAGAAGAATACGAAATCATCAAAATTTGTTTGGAAAATTTTTTATACCCAAAATATCCGCAAAATTATAAATACCCCAAAAAGGTGTTTATTGGGTATTTACACAATTAATACCCAAGCGTTGGGTATTTACCCGCTAGAAACCAATCTCTAGGGATCTCCTTTTCATAGCCGCCATAACATTTCATAGTTCCGCACAAATGTCGCCAGCATTAGGATGGGATAACCTCAGCTGAAATTTTTATCTGATGTCCAGATGGAGCAAATCATCAAAAATAGAACCCAAATGAGACAAACCATGAGATTGCTATTCGATAACTATTAATTTTTTATTAAAATTTGCACCATACAGGAGACCTTTTTAAAACTTTTTGGAATTGCCCTTATAAAAAAAGGCCCCTAATCGTCGAATTATATCGAATGTTCGATAATTATGGAATTTTCAATAATAATCGATTATTATCGAATGTTCGATAGTTATCGAATGTTCTATAGTTATTGAATGTTCTATAGTTAACGAATGTTCGATATTTATCGAATGTTCGTTAGTTGTCGAATATTCGATAGTTATTGAAAGTTCGTTAGTTATCGAATATTCGATAGTTATTGAATGTTCGATAGTTATCGAATATTCGATAATTATCAAATGTGCGATAGTTAATGAATGTTCGATAGTTAACGAATGTTCGATAATTATCAAATGTTCGATTGTTATCGAATGTTCGATAATTATTAAATGTCCGATTGTCGTCGAATGTTCGGTAGTTATCATATGTGCGATAATTATCGATTGCTATCAAATTTTCAATAACTATCGATAACTCTTATTAACTATCGATAACTTATTTTACACATATATATGTATATTTCAATATTTTTAATTAAACATTGCACCATAATGAAAGACCCCAAAGACTTTAGTATTGCCCTAATGAACAAGGCGCCTCTAATAATCGATTGTTAACGATTGTGCGATAGTTATAGAAAGTTAATTAATCATCGACTGTTATCCAATGTACGATAGTTAACGAATGTTCGATAATTATTGAATGTTCGTTGCTATCAAATATTCGATAGTTATTTAATGTTCGATAGTTATTGAATGTCCGATAGGTAACGAATGTTCGATAGTTATCAATTATTCGATAGTTATCAAATGTTCGATACCTATCAAATGTTCAATAGTTATCAAATGTTCGATAGTTATCGAATGTTTGCTAGCTATCGAATGTTCGATAATTGTCGAAGATGATATAGTTATCAAATGCACGATAATAATCGATTGCTATCGAATTTTCAACAACTATCGATAACTCTTATTTCACACATATGTACGTATATTTCAATATTTTTCATTGCACAATAATAAAATAAAGTCCCCCAAAGACTTTTAGAATTGCCCCAATGAACAAAGGGCCTCTAATCATCAATTGTTAACGAATCCTCGACTGTTCCATAGTTAGCGAATTTTCGGTAGTTATCAAATGTTCGATAGTTATCGAATGTTCGACAGTTATCGAATGTTTGTTAGTTATCAAACGTTCGATAGAAACCGAATCTTCGATAATTATCGAAAGTTCGTTTGTTATCAAATATTCGATAGTTATCGATATTAATAACTATCGATAACTTTTATTTTATACATATATTCCCATATTTTTATCGAATATTCGATAGTTCTCGAATGTTGAGTAATTTTCGATTGTTTCTTCAATAACTATCTATGACTCTTATTACACATATGTCTATTTCAATATTTTTCATTAAAAATTGCACCACAATCGAGGACCCCTTAAGACTTTTAAGAATTGCCCTCATGAACAAAAGGCCTTTAAACATCGACTTATCATGTTTTTATCTTTTATTTTTATGTTGCTGCCAGCAACCGTTGTTGATGATGATATTGATATGATGCTGTTGCTGCCGCTACTGCCAACATTGAAATATAGGTGCTGTTATGTTTTTCGTTCAGTCATTGTTATACATCACAAATGTGGTTGTAAATTTCCTCATTGTGATTTTCTTTTTCGGAGGTATTTTTTTTTTGCCCCCCTTGGCGGTTGGCGGGGCAAAAAATTATTTATGAATTTTGGTTCCCTGCCCGATGTTTGTTTCATATGTTTTGTTGTGATTTTTTTTTTTTTGAGGCATTTATGATGTAATACCAAATTTCAAAATAACCAAAAACAATAGGCGGCTGGAAGGCAGAAGACAACGATGTTTCTTTCAATTTCCCTCAAATTGTTCATAAAATACATATTTGAAATACTTGGTACTGTGAAAAGTTCTTCTCATACTGGGTATGAGAATCAGAATAACGTACAAACATTAATATATCATGATGTCGAAGTGAGTTTGTACAAATTAAAGTGGCCGGCGATTTTTTGTTCTCTTAATTCGTTGTAACATTTTTTTTTTCAAATGTTACAACAAACCGCATGAAATTTGTTATGCGATATTATAACAAGTTGTGACCACCACACTGAACAAGGCAGTCTGGCAGGCAACCACCTTCTCTTGCACATGATATGTGACATGTCATGTTGTGATTAGACCTGAGAATTAGGAATAAAATCAGCACGAAACACGCAAAATTCATTTGAATAGGATTTGTGAAACGCTAAAACCTACTTTTCATCAAATGCGAAAACCATCGACATTGGATTATACAAACAAAGCACACACTTGTAACTGCCGATGAGAGTAGGGGATTCTAAAATATAGGTATAAATAAATAACTACTCAAGAAGAATAAATAGAGGGTGAAAGAAGGCAATATGAAAAGGTTTAATGAAGGTTAACTCAATGGCAGTCGTCAAACTGACATAAGAATCAAGCATGCCTTCGGGTTCCTATCGCTCAACTTATGAAAGATCATTCATATCCGCTGATTCAGACAAGTCTTGTATGAAATGAGAATCTTAAATGGAACTTCCTTTGATTGTGCGATAGTAGCTCTCAAATGCTCGTTCTTCCTTGATGTGCTCACAGTTGTTGCCGAAATTTTTACTTGCAACTTCTAGCCTCTCAGCATGTTGTCCAATCAGACAGTGGGTTGAAGTGGCTTGTACTTGTTGAGTGAGACTATGGTTCCAACAAGGGAGAGAACTTCATTAAATTTGGGCCACACAATCTTGAGGAGACATAAACACATATTCCAATTCGTCTGCAATGTGGAAGGTGGTTGCAAGTCTTACAAGCTCTTCTTCCCCAAAATCTTCGGGAATGTCTCCGATGTTTGACAACCCTTCAAAGTTGTGGTAAAATTACTAATCATTTTAACAACTACTGACTGCCAATTGATAGCAAAAATAGTTCATTCAACCCTAAAATAAAATGTATTATATTTTAATTGTCTTAGATCGCAGCAAAAACTATCATCACCAAGTCATAGGCTCAAGTAAATCGTTGCCAAGGGGAAGTGAAAGGGGGCAACAGGCTAATGAATGAAAAAAATAGGAACTACTCTTAACACTCTCGGTTCATAAAGATTAAATTAAGCGATTAGATTGTCTAACGGATAGTGGGGCAGTCGTCGTCGCTTTCTACAACAACCGATAATGTAGAGAGCATACCAACATACACACCAAGGTTTTCTCTTCAAAGTTCGTCCATGTGTATGAGCTACTTTATTGAAATATAATTATTTGAAATGGGAATAAGAAAAGGGAAAATTAAGGGAAGATTAAATGTAAAAAACAAGTAAAAGCGATTTAAGTTCGGTTGAGTTGAATCCAATGTACCCTACACCATGGATGGCATGTGAGACGTTCTTTAATAGAACCGATATGGATCGTATTTGTCATGGCTATAGCAAATTTACAAATATTGCCCCTGAACATTCCGCTAAGGCTGTTCCTTAGCAAATTTCTTACATATCAATGAGTGCAGTCCGATTCAAGTTTAAGCTCAATGATAAGGGGCCTCCTTTTTATAGCCAAGTCCGAACGGCGTTCCGCAGTGCGACACCTTTTTGGAGAGAAGTTTTACATGGCATAGTACCTCACAAATGTTGCCAGCATTAGGAGGGGAAAACCACCGCTGAAAACTTTTTCTGATGGTCTCGCCAGGATTCGAACCCAGGAGTTTAAAGTCATAGACGGACATGCTAACCTCTGCGCTACGGTGGCCTGTCATAATTATAAGAGGTCATAAAAAATTAACACGTTTAAAATCCTCTAGAGGCTCAAGGAGTCAAATGTGAAGATCGCTTTATATGGCAGCTGTATCAGGTTATAAACCGTTTTAGTCCATACTTGGCACAGATGTTAAAAGCTAAAACCAAAGACCTCATGTAAAATGTAAGCCATCGGATAAAAATTGCGCACTCTAGAGATTCAAGACCTCAAGATCTGATATCGGTTTATACGGCAGCCACCGACGTAACCCATTTGGGTGGGCAGTTAAACAGGTGATGCACGTTGGCATCAATCCTAGCTCTGGTGATTGAGATGGTTGTCGTCGCGATAACAGCCCAGAAGGCATTGCTTAGACACCATGTATTTATTTCTTCGCAATGGTAGGATCTTTGTCTCCTGATGAAGGTGGTCCACGTGAGAAGTGAGGGCACAGCCCATCACAGTTCGAAGATCAGCATTCTGAAAGATCTGAATATTATTCCAATGCGTGTCGCATAGCTGACGAGACTACACTGACACTGCATAACTTACCATAGAACGGCCAATTAGGTTAGGTTGAAAAGATGTTAATCCGCCCATGCCACTATGGACATACACCTAAGCCAGTAATCGGCTTGTTGTGCGCTCTTAAATCTATAAAGTAACCTCTAAGTAGGGAATTCCATGATACATAGAAAGTCCTTAATTGTTTTACATGCCCTAAGTTTCCACTCCCCTAAGTTTGTTCAAGTCTGATAAAGTGTCCCCACCTAAGTACCGATATCTGCTAGACGCGAAAGCCGGGCAATGACAAAGGAAATGTTCCGGCGTCTCATTATCTTCCCCGCATGCCCTTCATATGCTATCACTTGCCACACCGTTTTTACATAAGTGAGCTCGTAGTCCTATGTGTCCCGCCATGATAACAATAGCTATACTGACCTCTTTCTTACCTCCTTTCAGTAATAGCCTCAACTTCTCACGGAAGACTCTCTGTATCCCCCGCTTATGTTTTCACCATCCTACCGACCGTTTCGCTGTTCCACAGGGTTGCATGCCCATTCGTTGTCCACGCCCTTAACTGGGACTGCGTCGACCTGATAGGCTTCGGGTTAACAAAGTTTATTTACGGCAGTCCTCTGGCCTTCATCGCCAAATTGTCTGCCCTTTCTTTTCCACTTACTCCGTTATGGCCCGGCACCCAAACGATGCGGATTTTGCCATCCCCAGAGAAGGCGTTGATCTCCTTCTTACACTGCAAGACTATACGTGACCTTGCCGTCTGGGTTGTTACTGCCCTTTTGGCAATTTTACTGTCCGTAAAGATGTACACACTCAACGTCCACGCGTTAGCTCCACACCACCTCACGCATTTCGTGATCGCCCGGATCTCCGCCTGCAGGACCGTAAAACATCATCTCAGTCCCTGGGTTCTCAATGTAGACCCCCTGGCTGACTCTGTCCTCTAGCTTTGATTCATCCGTGAAACATGATCTTCCAGATAGCCATACTAGGATCCCGTTAATCCAAGACTGTGCCGATGGCAGCAGCACCTCGCACTCGACCTAAAGGTTCATCTTAGGTATCCGATTGGTAACCTCTTCCCTTTCCAGGTTTCCTATCGTCTTCTCGATTATACCGCGATGGTATGAGCTGCTCCCATCCTCAATCCATTCTCCCATCGTCTTAAGTCTTAATCTGCATGTCAATCGGAACGGATATCTAGAATAGTCTTCAGTGCCCTAGTGGACGTGGTCCTCATCTTGTCCGCCTATGACAAGACAACATGTTCTCTGAACCTGTTTTATGGTCCTTATGTTGCACTTTTTCTCCATAGTGGTCCACTAAACTAGTGAGACGTATTTAAGTATTGGTCCAATCACGCTCCTGTAGAGCCAGTGGACTATCCCCGGATTCAGGCCGCATTTCGAGCGTACGGCCCGTCTACATAGTGCCCAACATCTGTGAGCCTTCTGAGTACGCTCCAGAATGTGACAATTCCAATTCTGTTTCCTGTCCAAGATCACACCTAGGTATTTGACCTTGTCAGATATCGAAATCGTCTTATTGAGGAAAGGTGGTGCGTTAAATTGGCCCACCTTCGTCTTCCCCGCGAATAGGCATATTTCAGTCTTCTCTGGATTGACATTGAGACCTCTGGGTCAAGCCCAGTCATATGCCATATGCCAGACCCTTTCAGCCCTTCTGCATAGCTGGTTCTGATCCTTACCCTTTAGAAGTATTATAACATCGTCTGGGTACAAGACGGACTCAAATCCCTCCTCAGTCAGCATCCGTAATAGATCATTTATAGTTGTTGCTGTAGCAGTTTATTGTACTCTATCTTTTGTCCGCTTGATTCTGTTGAGTGTCAAGACCCAGGAACTCTGCGACTAAGATGGGTTGCGTCCATAGAGATCTGCGTCTGAGTCGAGTGGGCCTGACCGGGCAGTTAAACAGGTGATATGTAACATGCAGTCCCTGGTTACAATCAGGACGTATATCCTGCACGACGGCATTAATTCTTACTGCCGGATTGTAATTGACCCAGAACTACTCTGGATTGCCGGGGGAGATCAATTTCTTCATGTGCAATGGGAGACGGTCCTTCTCCTAGGACTACATTCACCCGGTAGCTTAAGTCTTCGCACAGGTAGGATTTTTGTCTCCTGAAGGAGGTGGTCGATATGAGAACTGACAGATCGGAATGTTGTTCCACTGCTTGCCACAGAGCTGACAAGACCACACTGGCGTTGCATAACTTACCACAGACCGGCCAATTGTTTTGTACGAGGTCGACAAGGTTTCTTTGTCAGCCGGCAAGTGATTTGAGGATCTTGGTTCTACTTTTGACCTTATCGCAAACATTTCTCCATCGACTTTCAGCTCAGTATTCACCTCACGCGTATTTGTAGTGAACTATGTGGCTGAAGATTTGGTGTCAGATATCTTCAGATCTCTTGCAGGGAAGTTTGTAGAGGTAGACATTCAAACTATCGCAGATGTCTTTAATGGGTCTGGGCGTAATGCCTTGATCGTACAATCGTCCGCATATGATACGGTCTCTATGCCATCTGGAGGGAGTGGAATGGAGGATAGGTAGAGGTTAAACAGTGCCGGAGATATCACCCCGCCTTGTGGAACTCTCTGTTCCTCTCTCTCTTTTCCCTATATTCCACAAATGACTGGCGACCACACAGATAATTCGCGATCCAGCATTTCAGACCTGACTGGAGGGATGGTTGGCGATGTCTTCAACTAGTTTGGCATGGCTGACTGTGGCGAATGCCTTCGACTAGCCAAATGCCACGAGGACCGTACTAATAAAGGGTGATTTTTTTGAGGTTAGGATTTTCATGCATTAGTATTTGACAGATCACGTGGGATTTCAGACATGGTGTCAAAGAGAAAGATGCTCAGTATGCTTTGACATTTCATCATGAATAGACTTACTAACGAGCAACGCTTGCAAATCATTGAATTTTATTACCAAAATCAGTGTTCGGTTCGAAATGTGTTCATTCACCGTAACGTTGCGTCCAACAGCATCTTTGAAAAAATACGGTCCAATGATTCCACCAGCGTACAAACCACACCAAACAGTGCATTTTTCGGGATGCATGGGCAGTTCTTGAACGGCTTCTGGTTGCTCTTCACTCCAAATGCGGCAATTTTGCTTATTTACGTAGCCATTCAACCAGAAATGAGCCTCATCGCTGAACAAAATTTGTCAAAATTTGAACACATTTCGAACCGAACACTGATTTTGGTAATAAAATTCAATGATTTGCAAGCGTTGCTCGTTAGTAAGTCTATTCATGATGAAATGTCAAAACATACTGAGCATCTTTCTCTTTGACACCATGTCTGAAATCCCACGTGATCTGTCAAATACTAATGCATGAAAATCCTAACCTCAAAAAAATCACCCTTTACATGGCCTGGGATGATTAAAACCGCGGCAAATATGTGTGGTGATGCCATGCCAAGCAGTTGTTGTCCTATGCAGTCCTCGATACCCATGCTGATGCCCGCCAAATGCAAATTTTCCAACAAGGCCCGGGAGGAGTAGTGCCTCAAGCGTCTTGGCTACTGGTGAGTGAAGGGATATCGATCTGAACGACTCCCCCCAAACTCGGGAAGTTAAGTAGTTTTTGATCGTTTTTTTTTTTTTGGACTGGGGCGGGCTTCCGGACACTTGGGGTCAAATTTTTATAACAAATTCCTATTCTACTCTTATATAGCTTTCATTTGATACCCATATTGTTTTAGTCGATAAACATGTCTCTTTGAGTGGGTTTCAGGGTGAGACGTACCCAATTTTGTGTTTTTGAGTTATTATAAGGTGGCAACAAAATTTCGCTTAAATTGATGCACCCATCTCTGAGATATGTCGTTTTTGAGGTAAGGGGGAGGGTCCGCCCCCCTCCGGATATCTTATATATAAAATTGAATTTGTATTTGTATGTATGTTTGTTTGTCGGTTGGTTTGTTAGTCGATTTGTTTGTTTGTTCCGTACTCAAAAACGACTGTGTAGGTTGGTCTGGAAGGAAACATAGGCTATATAATTTTTTGATATCGGACGGGGGGCGGACCCTCCCCCTTATCACAAAAGTACTACCCTAAAATAAAAGTAGACCGATCGGGACAATATGGGACTCAAGTGAAAGGTATTCAGGAGTAGAGAACGAAATTCATATTAAAAATTTGGTCCAAGTAACTGGGGGGCCGCACTAACCCCAAAACCCCCTAAAATAGTTTTTTTGGACGATCATGACAATATGGGACTCAAATGAAAGGTATTTGAGAGTTGATTACGAATATAGCTTAAAACTTTACTTCAAGTCTAGGTGGCGCTTTTCTTTCCAAAAATAAGTCAAATAGGATGATTGACCCATTATGACAATATGGGACTCAAATGAAAGGTATTTGAGAGTAGAAAAAGAATTTCATATACAATTTTGGAGCCAAGTGTTTGGGGGTACGCCCTAAAGCGCACCCTAACCTGAACCTAATTTCCGATTATGGCAATATGGAGCTCAAATCAACGGCATTTAAGAGTAAAGAACGAATTTGATATCTATTTTCAGGGCAAAGTGCCAGTGGCCGCCCCAGCCCCAAAACACCCTCCAAACATTTCATATTTTCTGCCTACGGCTATATGGGGCTCAAATTAAATGGATTTGGGAGTGCAGCACGAATTTGATATCCATATTTGAGTCGAAATGTCTGAGTGCCATTCCTCCTCTAAAAAGCACTTCTCATTACCCTAATTTTGAAAAACCACCAGATCTCGGAGATTGGTTATGCGATTCGTTCGAAATTTTTTTTGCACTCTCATAGTCAAAACAAAACATGGTTTCTATTGTTGGGGTCGGGGGCCGTCTAAAACCCGCAAAATGAGTATATAGACCAATCACAGCAATATGGAGCTCAAACGAAGTTGATATCCAATTGAAGAGCCATGTGTTTGGGGAACTGCCCCACCTGAAAACACCTCCCTATTATATAAAAGCTATTTGATGTTTAAATTGATTGATTTTCTGAAAATTGATACTCATTTTCGGGACAAAGTCCCTGGGTTCCATCAAACCGCAAACAGAATTTATTTACCGATCATGCCATTATGGGGCTCATATAAATTGTATTTGAAAGTAGAGCACAAAGCGTATATTTACATTAAGGGCCAAGTATCCCCCGAAATACCCCCTAAACCGAAAATTTTTACTAACACGATAATATAGGACCCAAAAGAATGGTATTTGGGAGTGGAGTAAAATTTTACCCAGGAACTAGGAAGGGGCACACTTCTCACACACCAATGAAAGCTTTTCGATTCAAGTTTAAACTCAATGATGAGGGACTTTTTTTAAAGCCGAGTCCGAATGCGGTGCCGCAGTGCGACATCTCTTTGGGGAGAATTTTTTACACGACCATGCATGGCAACCATCGCCAGCATTAAGAGGGGATCACCACGCCTTTAAATTTTGTGCGATGTTATCGCCAAGATTTGAACGCAGGCGTTCAGCGTTATAGGCGGACAGGGCGAAGTGTCCCAACCCTATATGATATTAGAGAGTTAAAGAAGGCGCAGGGGAGCGGGCCAGGTTCGGCTAGTCACTATATATAAAAGATTTTCTGATAATTTCCTTGTTAGTAGAAATTTACTAAAATTTTCCTTGTCAAAACTTTATTCCTATAGGAAATCTTTCGTAAGTTTCTGTTCTCTCTCTCACTCTTTTAAGATTTTTCTACCATTTCATATCTAATTCCATGATTATACATTTGTTTACTGTATTAATTTCGCTAACAAATAAAAAAAATCCCTACTCAAAGACCTTCCGGTGGTCTTGCTGACATGTGTTTGTCATTTTCTTGCTTTTTTATGTGCAATTCTTATTATTTATTTAATTTGCTTTCTTTAACAAAAATCATATGGAGGGGCTCACAAGCATCGGGGAAAAATAGCAACAGAGAAAAATAGACAAGACTGCGCGTCATAGACGATAAAAATAAAACAGAGCGTAGGAGCAAGTTTAGACCATTTGTCAAGTATTTTCATCATTTCGACGCGACCTTAAGCAGAAGAGACATTCTTATGGGCGACAGGCAACTTATGCCACACAGGGTTGTCCAGGTGCTGTGCTGGCTTGATGACTGGCCAAGCATGATACCACAGCACGCAACTGCTGAAAGACAAAGCCAGATTTATCAGCAACAATCACCCACACATTAACGCTTCGTTTGTCAACGATAATTGAATGCATTTTTATATTTTTTTTTTTATTCTGCTTGAATGACAAACTTGATACCACAACAACCCACGGGTTAGGCAAGCAACATGAGTTCCAACTAAAAACTGTCCCCAAGTGCAGGCATGAGTGAAGACAACTATGGGCAGACCATCGTGAGGCATTTTTCCATTTTCATTGCTGTCCCTTTTGTCATTTTCAATGCCTAAAATTTCCCTTTTATCCATTTGCAAGCACATAGCCCGCATTGCTATGATCTGTGCGTATCATTTCAAATAATTGATTCATTCATCATACCGACAGACGGACGGACGGACAGACAGAGAAGCGGACAACAATAAAATCATTCATCCAAGAATAACCCGGACGATTTAACTATGATTATCTCAATTTATTTCTTCTTCTTGTTGTTCTGTGTTGTGTGCTCTCCCAACGACATTTCTATTATTTTCGCTTAATAATAATTCAATTGGACAATGAAAAATGGAAAATCTTGTTATGATAATGGTGACATCTCCAATCTCTCCTTCTCTATACCTAACATGAGGGTACTTGAAAAATTGTAAACTCTGACAAACAATGGCTGTCATTCACATTGATGTTATAAAATTAAAAAAAGGGGGGTTCCCTAAATATTGAACGCAACGCAACCCCCACAGAAAACAAAAATTTGTCTGTGCACTGGAAAATTGAAAATATTGTGTTGCCCAAAAAGTAGTTGCGGATTTTTCATATAGTCGGCGTTGACATATTTTTTTACAGCTTGTGACTCTGTAATTGCATTCTTTCTTCTGTCAGTTATCAGCTGTTACTTTTAGCTTGCTTTAGAAAAAAAAGTGTAAAAAAAGTATATTTGATTAAAGTTCATTCTAAGTTTTATTAAAAATGCATTTACTTTCTTTTAAAAAATCCGCAATTACTTTTTGGGCAACCCAATAGATGGCTTCGAAGTTCATTCTAGGGTGGCAACTCTTTCATAAGTATACGGACCAAAGCGTATTTATCAAGTGGCCGCATCATCCCAGCTGATAGAACTTGATACATATGTCAGTTCATTTTTGAATTCGCCTTACATAAATATAAACTTCACAATAAACCGATCTTGGATCTTGACTTTTTGAGCCGCTGGAGGGCGCAATTCTCATCCGATTTGGATGAAATTTTGCATAAAGTGTTTTATTGCAAATTGCAAATTTTGCCCATGAACATTCCAATAAGGAACAGGGGCAAACTTCTTACATATCAATGAGTGCAGTCCGATTCAAGTTTAAGCTCAATGATAAGGGACCTCCTTTTTAAAGCCGAGTTCGAACGGCGTGCTGCAGTGCGACACCACTTTGAAGAGAAGTTTTACATGGCATAGCACCTCACAAAAGTCGCCAGCGTAGAAGGGGAAAACAACCGCTGAAAATTTTTTCTGATAATCTCGCCAGGATTCGAACCCAGGCGTTCAGCGTCATAGACGGATATGCTAACCTCTGCGCTACAGTGTCATCTAGTGTTTTATTACGATTTCCAATATGTATGGTGAAAAATCGGTACATAACCTGATATGGCTGCCATATAAACCGATCTGGGATCTTGACTTCTTCAGCCTCTAGAGGGCGCAATTATCATCCGATTTGACAGAAATTTTGTAGAACGGCTTCTCACATTACCTTCAACATACGTGTCAAATATGATCTGAATCGATCAATAGCTTGGTACAGCTCCTCTATAAACCGATCTTCCGATTTTGCTTCTTGAGCCCCTACAAGGTGCAATTCTTATCCGAATGGACTGAAATATTACACAATGACTTCTACAATGTTCAGCATTCAATTCATTTATTGTCTGAATCGGACTATAATTTGATATAACTCCAATAGCATAACAGTTCTTATCCATTATTCTTTGTTTGCCTAAAAATAGATACCAGGCAAAGAACTCCACAAATGCGATCCATGGTGGAGGGTATATAAGATTCGGCCCGGCCGAACTTAGCACGCTCTTACTTGTTATTTTTATACCCACCACCGTAGGATAGGGGGTATATTCATTTAGTCATTCCGTTTGCAAAACATCGAATATTCAATTTCCGACCTTACAAAGTATATATATTTCGGATCGTCGTAAAATTCTAAGACGATCTAACGATGTCCATGTGTCTGTCCGTCCGTCTGTTGTAATCACATTAGAGTTTTCAAAAATTTAGATATTGGTCTGAAATTTGGCACAGATGCGTCTTTTTGATGAAAGCTGATTATCTTCTTGAATGGGCCAAATCGGACCATATTTGGATATAGCTGTTATATAGACCGATTTTCCGATAAAGGGTCTAATGCCCATAGAAACACTATATTTTTCGCCCGATTTTGCTGAAATTTGAAACAATGAAAACTGATCTAAATATGGTTCAGATCGGACTATATTTAGATATAGCTACCATATAGACCGATCTCCCGATAAAGGGTCTGAAGACCATAAAAGCCCTATTTATTACCCGATTCCACTGAAATTCTAAGCCTCCCGACATCTGACCTAAATATGGTTCAGATCGGACTGTATTTAGATATAGCTGCCATGTAGATCGATCCCCCGATAAAGGGTCTGAAGGCTATAAAAGCTTTAATTTTTATCCGATTTCGCTGAAATTTGGAATAATGCGCAGTTTTAAGCCTCCCAACATCCGACCCAAATATGATACAGATTGGACTATATTTAGATATAGCTGTCATATAGACCGATCTGCCGATAAAGGGTCTGAAGCAAATAAAAGCTTTATTTATTACCCGATTTCGCTGAAATTTGAAACAGTGAGTAGGTTAAGACCTCCCAACATTCGACCTAAATATGGTTTTGATCGGACTATATTTATATATAGCTGCCATATAGACCGTTCTGCCGATAAGGGGTCTGAAGCCCATAAAAGCCCTATTTATTACCCGATTTCGCTGAAATTTGATACAGTGAGTTTTTCTGAGCCTCACGATATCCTACGTTAATATGGTTCAGATCGGTTTATAATTGGATATATCTGACAAAAATACCAATATTTTGTTCTATAAAATTGAATAGTGACATATAATTAGACCACTCAATGTCCTTGCCGAATTTGGGTGCATAAGTAATCCAATTTTCATCGGATTGTGACGAAAGGTGGTTTACATATATACCCTAGGTGGTGGGCATCCAAAGTTCGGCTCGGCCGAACTTAATACCCTTTTACTTGTTGCTGCTGTTATGGTTCTTAATCTTAGGTTATATAACGGCAGTACGCGTATCACAACTTCAGTCACTGCAAGCTTTACTCAGGGAACTTAGGTCTATTCTGTCGCCAACAAAAAGAATCAAAAAGCTCAGAAGAACACATAAAATTTACGTCAGTACAATGTCAGACATTGGAATGAAGAAGGAGTCAACGTGCATGACAAAACGGCGGCTAACCGGACTGGAGAATTCCCTTCAATCTGCCATTTGAAGCAGTCAAGACTGGCGAAAGGACCATGTACCTGAAGATAATTAAGACATAAAAAAGGTGTTTGTTTATTCATAATCCTCCTCCTAACCCCCGAAATTTCAGGGCAGTGCCACAATAACCCATCCTCATCCCCACAAATCAAACGTAGGTCCGTCATGTGTCCAGCACGACGTCTAAGTCCTGACATTGTAATGACAGCGGTAGCTCCACCCCATATAGGAGAGATTCCTTGAACACATCAATTTACCTCATATTGATGAATACCAAAAACTTTATATTTCGGGGGATACATTAAGCTCATTGGCCAATCTTGGCACACAGCCACACACCATAATGACGTCATCCTCGTAGCCAACAAACTTTAACTGACCTGAAAACCCCACAGATATCCATAAGCTCTTTGTGAGGTACTATGCCATGTAACCATGTAAAAACTTCTCTCCAAAGGGGTGGCGCGCTGAGGCATGCCGTTCGGACTCGCCTGTAAAAAGGAGGCACTTATTGATATGTGAGAAGTTTTGCCCCTGTTTCTTAGTGGAATATTTATGGTCAAAATTTGCATTTCATATTACAAATTATAGTTCAAATTTCGTATTCCCATGCTGGGCATGTAATTCTCGATTTACATTCCGTTGATTTCATACCATTAAGGCTTCATTGCCCATAAAGTTTTTTATGTATTCAAATTAAATATATTGGACATTCCATTTGCATTCGTCTTGGTCACAAAATTAATTGAATTAAATGCAATTTACGAAAGCATTCCTAAAGCAAATAAAAGAATGTGCATTTAAAAATTAAGAGGAGGATGTAAAGAAGAGTCTAAAAACTGTTACTCTTGACGAGGGTCTCTGTTCTCCAGTTGTTATAGCTTGGATATGTAAGTGATGATGGACCACTTAGCTAAACACGCCACTAAATGCTGTTGGACTAATGTTTGTAATGTAAAGATGTCCGTATATATGTACACATGTAGACACTTATTAATTATATTTATAAGACGTCTGGCACTAGTCCCATCTGCTTGACAAACGCATGATGATGAAATTCGTGGTTAAAGAGCAAGACACATGGAGAAATTTACATTTATTAACATGGATAAAGTTGTTTTTCTGCAAAAAAAAAAATAGTTTATGGTCGGGCTATTTTATTGGAATACTCGTTATCTATTATCCCATTTCAAATTATAGAGAGAAGCTCAGTCGCTTTAGGCGTAGTACCTATTATTAATGACTTAAATCAAATAATACTCCAACTGAGTCATATAACTCAAAAAGTGAAAACTAGTGCGTCACCTTATACCATAATGTCGAGATTTTAAATCCGAGTTCCTGAATTTGGGTATAGTTATAATTTTTTATTATTTATGCACATTACAGTCATTTTTCCTAGAAATATTACCTTGTTAAATGTACCCTTACGTCAACATAGCGGTAAATGGAAATAGTATATTTGGTTATCGATAAAGACATATAAAATCTAAGGGTGAGTCTCAGTGTGAGGCCGGGCGGCACCGGCTATTGCACAAATACTAAGTGTCTATAATACTCTATACGACAAGGCGGGTTATTGGCACCTTTAAATAACCATTGTACAACCGTCGTTCCTTTGGACCGGAACGTGCTTGCTCACCTTCAGGAGCTTGACGAGGATCGCCACCCCCACATGAAAATGTGGCTACAACAACAAAAGCAACACTATTTTCCTTTTATTTCTCTTTCTTTCGATTGTAGAGGTCTCTCTGGCTCCAAGGACAACATCAATTTCGTTTTTCTACTGATAAATCGTCTCTTTATTTTGGGCTTAACGGCTACCAACAAAAAATTGTCCAAAGAAATAAAATACTTCAAAATCAAGCACTAAATAAGCAAATGTAATCTTTAAAGCCTAATCAAATACATCGAAAGAGCTCGCACGAAAATTGGTCAACGTTCCAATACTTTAAAATGCAGTTCCATTTCCACGCCGACAGTATATATTCTTGTAAGTGCGGCTCCATGAACATCTGAAGATATACATGAAGGTCAAAATCCAGCGAATCCACCAAACGAGATAAGCCACCAGTTAATCTAGAGTTGCGACCCCAAAGTGCACCATTTTCCGTTGGGAAGTTCTCAGATGGTAGACAAAACTTTTACAAATCTTGACGTTACCTATATGAAGCTTTGAAGAGTGTGTGAAAACGACTCTTAGTGGACTCGAGCCCCGGTAAAAGCGTTATTGATGGCTCAGCCACTTTTGGAATAGCAGAAATTCTAACGACTTCACAAAAAATTGGCCCAACTGAGTCAATTACCAGTGGGCCAACCTATACTATGACCAGTGGGCCAACGTATACTATGATGCCGTGGTTTTTACTCGCCTTCTTGGATTTGCAGTAATTTTTCAGTCATATAATCTTTAACTACCTTTTTAAGTGCACCTTCGCTACAACATAGCGGTAAATGGTGATAATAATTCGGTTATCGATAAAGATTCCTAATAGATTCGAATATACATGTATAAAGAAACGATTGACAACATACAACAAAAATAACATTTTCAATAGTATAGTTCTCTTTAACTATGTGCGGACATCAAAAAAAGTCCAAGGGAATCCAAGATTTGAACTCAGACTACCAGACTTCTTTCCTTTATATGCCCCAGTCTTCCTTTATATGCCCCTAAGCTGGTCCAACTTTGGTATTATGTGTTCACCTAAGCCCCGAAATGTGTAGTTGTTGTAGCAGTTTGTTATACACTGAGGCGGCAGCTCGATGAAGAACTCCATCAGGTCAATCCGACCTACCATGGGATTGTTCCGAAGTTTGTGAGCTACGAAAGTGTGGCATTGACAAAGGAAATGTTCCAATGTTTCATTTGTCGTACATATTCTTCTTAGTGCGATTTTAAGCTACTTTTCACGATATTTATTTTCAAAGATAACAACTCTGAAAGTTACACACATCCTGTGATACATACGAAAAATTTTATATGAGCGAGCTTTTATTTCCTCGAACATTTACACACATGTCTATAAAAAATACATTACAACTGAGAATAGATGTCGATTATAGCGAGCTCTATTCGTATTTGGCGTATCTAAGGAAAGTATTATGAATACGGTAAGTGGCTGCACATATGTAACTCACATATCGTGCGATAACAGCTTTAGTCCTATTCCACTCTTACCTCCTTCTTGGCTTTTCTCAGTAAAAGCCTACTCTTCTCACCATACGAGAAGAGCGTGAGGCGTAATTCAAATCAAATAGTTTGAAAACCGGCTAGATGGTTCACCCTATACTTACTATGATGTCAAAATTTGAACTCAACCCCCCTTAATTTGACAGGCATTGTAAGCAATATTCATTCTGCAGCTCAGCGACAATCTGCAGATGTTTTCTTCTATCATTTTACCTCATTAAGTGCACCCTCGCAGCAACATAGCGGTAAAAATCGAAAAGGTCATCGATAAACGAAAAAGAGTTGACAGGCAGCTTAAACCATAATTCATATTAATACATCATAGCCATTCAATTAAAATCCGAAATTAAAAAATTCTTTATTTGTAATAATCCGTTCGTCTATTTATAGAAAATTTCCTTGCAAGTTACATTTAAGTCGAATCAATTTTTTCTAGTGTCCCTGGTGTATGTAATGTAATATAAATTTCTTAGAGGCACAGTGCTCTCAGTAGTAGTGTGGTTCATTTTAATTCCAGCTGACAGTCAGCCTGCAGTAGAATATAAAGCATGTGAACTATAGTGTGCTGGCTATTGTTGTTGGCTGTATCACTGCTATGAGCGGTATCTCTGAAGTGACCTATATTTCTAATTTTTTTATATTTGCGTGTGCATGTATATATAGCACGGATGTACAAATGACCCCTCCAACATCATCATCATCAACTGTGATGTGCAGGAGAAAAGAGGGCGAAGCAGAAATTCTGCAAGACATTCGCATTCAAATTTTGCACACAAGTGGTTCATTGTAGTTTCTTGACTTTTTACACTTTGCATAAGACACAAAGTGATTCCTTGTTGTTTCAAAGATTTAAATTGACTACGATCTGCGTATGCATGTGCGTACTCGACATTGTACATGCCAACCACATACATACATACAGATATATTAACGTATTTATGTATATGCGTTATCTTGTGGGAAGGGCAAACGGTGGGTGATATGCTTTTTAATAGGTCTTTTCATTTCAAAGGCATTTTGGAAATTTTAATCTGGAAATAAATAAAATTAACTTCTTGACGAAGAAGGCCATTTGTGCCATATCAAGTATGTATTAGATTACTCACTCAATAACGGTAGTCAGAACAAAAATATTTGTTTAATTGTTTGCTAATTTTGATTGGCATAAATTGAAGTCATAATCAGATAGTCTGCAATGCCTTTTTTGGGGTTTCGGAACTTTTGATAAGACACCTGATAACCCCGAAAAAATCCTTATCGTTTCGGTAAATACCATCAACTAGGTATATAACATATATATTCCCAGAAACAGATAAGCCATACCAAAATATGCAAAGTTGAAACTAAGGAAAAACAATGATTATTAAAATTTTTTCGACACAGGTTTTGAATAAAACTGAGTAATACAAAATTATTATGACGCACCCCACCCAAGTTGTAGATATCCTAGAACTGAAAGATTAACAAATACTAAACTAATGAATAAATACATGGATCGACAGTAACAACATAATCTCATCAAACTTCGGACTGATATGGAGCACATGATATCCATGTGTTTGCAAATGCAAATTTGCCTAAAGGAAAAGGAACTGGTTCACTATGATGCCGAGATTTAAACTCACCCCCTGTTCAAACACTACCTTGTTAAGTGTACCCTCGCTACAATAAAGCGGTAAGTGATGATTGTATATTGTCAATCGATAAAGACTCAATAAATTGGTGATGTGTGTCCCGCACAGTCCATCTATCCTGCAAATCCTATCAACATCTACTCATGTTCCTAGATTCAGATATTTTAATTAATAAAAACACAACAGAACTTTGCAACAACATTTTCGATTGTATGCTTCTCCAAGGGCGGCATCATTTTTACTCATAAATCGTTTCTGTATGTCGGACGGAGAGCTAAATATTAACGGCTACTCACAAAAAATAGTCCAAATGAATCAAATCAGGAAATTGTACGAACTATACTATAAGGTTTTATCAAACACATCCGAAGGTGATATGCAAACTAAAGTTGGGTCAACGTGCCGAGATACACATTTATGGAGATTTATTTAGGTACACGTTTAGTCTTAAATCTATCGAATCCATCAAAGAAGCATTCCCGAACAATCCTGCCGTCCCAATGTGCCCCACTAAATATTGGGATGTTCGTAAATGGTAGACATAACCATAGATTTATACCAATACTTAGATTGCAAATGAAAAATTTGTCCGTGAACATTCCACTAAGGAACAGGGGCAAACTTCTCACATATCAATGAGTGCAGTCCGATTGAAGTTTAAGCTCAATGATAAGGGGCCTCCTTTTTATAGCCGAGTCCGAACGGTGTGCCGCAGTGCGATACCTCTTTGGAGAGAAGTATTACATGGCATAGTACCTCACAAATGTTGCCATCATTAGGAGGGGAAAACCACCGCTGAAAATGTTTTCTGATGGTCTCCCCAGCATTTGAACCCAGGCGTTCAGCGTCATAGGCAGACATGCTGACCTCTGCGCTACGGTGGCCTCCATCCAATACTTAGATTACGCTTTGGAAAGCGTGCGAAAAAGATCTTTCACAGAGAGAGTTAATAGAAGATCAGACACTAGCACATATTTTTGACGACTTCACAAAAAAATAGCCAAACTCGGTCACATAATTCAAAAAGCAACAAATAGTGAGTTATCCTGTACTATGATGCCGAGATTAAACTCCCCCCTGTTTGGGTAAGTAAGCTTTTCTACAATTAATAGCACTTAACAGCCATGTTTTCAGCCATTTATTTTTTAAATACTACCTTGTTAAGTGTACCCTCACTACAACACAGCGAATAGTTGCAAATGAAAATTTTCCGTTAAACTTGCATGATTTAATCCTATTAAAGGGAACCCTGAAATGTATGCTGCCAAGCGAAAACTCTTCGTAAAACCTCTTCGAGGTGTCGCCATCAGTGGTAAGGGGAGTATCACTGCTGAAAAAACTTCAGCTCACTGAGAGACTGGGCGGGACCGGCTTTTGCTTTAACACTAGGTGCCTTTGATGCTCGATATGACAAGACGAAATAACTAATGTTCCTGTTTCGATCAGTCCTATGGACCGGAACGAGCTTGTTCACCCATAGTAGAGGATGGCTACATCCGCATGCAAATGTGGCAACAAAAACAACGTAAACACGAAATTAATATATATGACTCAAATCAAACTGCAGAGGAGCACATGATTCCATGTGTTAGCAAATGCAAATTTTCCCACGAACATCCCTTTAAAGGACAGGAACTACTTCAAAAAGCGACAACTAGTAGCCTGTACATGATGACGAGATTTAGACTTGCCTTCCTGTTTATGGTTAGTAGGCTTTTATACTATACCTTGTTTAGTGTACCCTCACTATAACATAGCGGTAAATAGAGATAATATCTTCGGTTATCGATAAAGCAGTCTCGGTGAGAGGCACGACGGTGCCGGCACTTGCTTAAATACTGAGTGCCTATAATGCTCGATATGACAAGGCAAATTATTGGCGTCTCAATATAACTAATGGCCATCATGTTCTTGCGCCTATCAGTTGTATGGACTGGAGCGAGCTTACAAACATTTAGACTCTCCCAAGTGTCCATAATTTGAGCTCCATATGTTTTCGATGGGGTTTTATGTACATTTGCTGGACATTTGAGGAGGCAGCTTAGTCAGAAACTTAATTCATTTTGCCATTTCAAGTTCCTACATACATTGTTTCTAAAAACGTTTTATTTGAGTTCTTGTCAGTATACCTGTCCGTATGGGGAATTTTGGACGTGGGCCGAAAAAACTACTCTACTATAAAATTCCTATAATTTGAGCTTAATTTTGTCGGGTCACATGTGGACTTGGATATGGACGGACTCTATGTTTCTAGGTTGGGCTTCGTACTCTACTTCTAAAACCAATTGATTTGAATTCATATTCCCTTAGGCAAGTTACATGTCTGAAATCATTGAATCACTTATACCAAAATTTAAATAGCTTGAATAAAAGCTCCATTTTGCCATAAATGCGGAAGTCACCGTAGCGCAGAGTTTGGCATGTACACTTATGGTTATCCCATTACTAAAGCTGGCTACATTTGTGAAGTATTGTGCCATGTTAAAACTTCTCTACGAAGAGATGCCATTTAAAACTTCTCCTCCAAGACCATTGAGCTGTAAACTTTAATCGGGCTGTACTCATTGTTATGAGAGAAGTATCTTCTGTTTCTTGATGGAATGGAAGTCATAACAGAACACTTCACGCAAAATTTCAGCCAAATCAGACATCAATTGCGGCCAAAGGATTAAGAAGTTAAATCGGGAGATCATATTATATGGAATCTATAGTAGGTTATAGACCGACTTGGACCATAGAAATGTTTTTTACCCTACACCATAAGATGAGTTAACACCGTTAATCCCTTTTTAAATACCTTAAAATGTTGGCTTCAGCGGAACAGATTAACTGCTCAACGTTTTGCACGGTGAATGCGAACGTCTGACCAGGATAACGTGGTAGAGCAGCAGCTCGCCAAACATTTCTATTGCATCACCTTATCTCCTGCATGACGTATCCAGGTAAGCCGAAATTTTTTTCTTCCGACCAAATTTCCATAATACTCACTACTGCCCGAACACTCGGGCTCACGCTCTGTTAATGCCGCAACTTTTATATGGCTTGGAGATAACGTCAGGAACGTTTGACTATAATCTTCTTTAACTGAAACGGGCTATGAATGCAGTAGCTAGGTTTGTATATAATGTACGTGTTCGTGACAACATTTCAGGGTATGTCAAAACCTTCTTGGGAACTTCTTTTGACCGTTTTATTGATCTACGAAATATTTTATTCTTTTACAAAGTTATAAGAAGTGGAACACCGGTTACACTGCGTAGATACTTCAATTATTCTCGCTCGAGTAGGAGTACTCAGATAAACTTGCACCGTATATTTAGGTCTGTTTTCGAAAGATCATTCTGTATTCGTGTGACCAGGAGTTGGAATGTATTGCCCGCTGAGTTAAGAATCTTTTCACAATCGAATAATGTATTTCGCTTAAAACTTATTAACTTCTATCTACAGATCAAACTTAATGTTGTTGGTTGAATCTTTTTGAATTGCTTACATGGGACTTGTTAAAAAATCCAACAGTTTAAATGTTTGCATAATCTTGTTATGGCTGGGGAGCCTATTAAAATGAATTAGGCTAAGAATCTTACATCTTTATGTAACTGTGAAGTATTTAATTTTATTTAATGTTTATTTAGGAATATATATCGTTGTAATACGTTTTTTTTGGCCGAGGAGGCTTATGTATTACTATCAAGAAATAAATAAATAAATAAATAGTCGCTTTAGTAAGCAGCAACCCACCTGAGATGTGCTTGTTGCTCAGAGGAAATGCTTTATACTAGACAAGCGGACCAATTTCGCTGCGCAGGCAGTAGTACTTGCAGCCATGCGTGATAGGACACCACTAGGCCCAGAATCAGCGATCTGAATCTGGAAATTTGTCAATAGTCATAAGCGGAATGTGCGGCTAGCAAACTTGAAACATTGTTGTTGTTATAGTAGTGTGTTGTACACTGAGACGGCAGCCCCTGCAGATGAAGGACCCCATCGCTTCAATCCGGTACGTACAACCGGCTGCCATGGGATTGTGAAACAATTGAACTTTGGTAACGGTATGTACAAGCCGTGTAACCTGGTTAGTCACTCTCAAACTCCGTAAGAAGGGACTTAAGTCACTTTTGGAGACTGACTCGAAGATATGAGACATTTTGATTAACCGCCAATTTATTGAGCACCTCGAGAGTGCCAAAGCTAGAAGGAGATTCATCCGTCGAAGACACAGAACCGATGGACAGCCATCAGCATTTACAGTGGACGAAGTTACGAAAGACATCCGTGAAACGCCGGATCCTAACGGAATCTCTACATTGCGATGAAGCATCTAGTCTTTCATCTGTCTTTCATCACACTTATAGCACTCCATGTCTGGAAGATCGGCAGAGTGATATTGCTACTGAAACCTGGAAAGGACCTGAGTAATAAAATGCAAATTTTGCCCATGAACATTCCACTAAGAAACAGGGGTAAACTTCTCACATATCAATGGGTGCAGTCCGATTCAAGTTTAAGCTCAATGATAAGGGGCCTCCTTTTTATAGCCGAGTCCGAACGGCGTGCCGCAGTGTGACACCTCTTTGGTGAGAAGTTTTACATGGCATAGTACCTCACAAATGTTGACAGAATTAGGAGGGGAAAACCACCGCTGAAAATTATTTTTTCTGATGGTCTCGCCAGGATTCGACCCCAGGCGTTCAGCGTCATAGGCGGACATGCTAACCTCTGCGCTACGGTGGCCTCTGCGAAAGGACCCGAGTAAGGGGGAGTAATACAGACCGATCTCCATTCCCTCACCAGCAGCCAAGACGTTCAAGGGGCTACTCCTGGGAGACAATCGGCATGGATTTCGTAGATTACATAGTACGACGACGGCTCTGCATGCCAACACCGTACACATTTTCCGCGGCTTCATTTAACCCTGGCCATGCGATAGGACAGTCCTCGCGTAGCTTATTGTAGCAGTGTTTTGTACAATGAGGCGGAAGCCCTTGCCGATGAATGATTCCATCGGGTCAATCCGGTACATACAACTGGCTGCCATGGGATTGGTTGTTGTGGTTGGTGCTCATAGTTATCCCGTGTCGTTTGGTTTTTAATTTCTTTTGTTTGGCATTCAAACATTTGGCCTTATCACAAATATTCGAATTATTAATTAAATCACTTGGGTTTCTAGTATAACAAAATACCCTGCCACCAGTTTGGGAGAAAGTTCTATTAGAAACTGTGAAATTTTGAAAGAAGCAAAAATCTGATAATCTTTTCGGACGGTTCACTGAAATAAGGGAAAATAAAAACAACAGAATGATGAAGCCCGTTTTAGAAAAAGGGCTAGAAAATGGAGTAGCAATATTTAGGTAGATACCTCTGATGTCCGCTGTCAAACATTGTGAGCAAGGAAATAGCCACATTGTTTATTACACTGACCTAAATGCTAACAAGCTGCACAAGACCTTTGAATTATAAAAGGTTCTAATGTCTGATAGTATTCACAGTCTGCCACGCCCCTGATTTTGGGCAATCAAAAAGAAGATTAGACATAAAATTTGTGACCCATTTTTATGAAATTTTCAGCAGCCCTCAAATGTTTAGCTTTTTATAGATCGATTGGTTAGATATTGCCTTAATCTACATCACAAAAAAAAACCCTTAACAATATGTTTACACTTGAGAAGTTGTGTATTTCCTAACTTACCTTAATGCAAAATGGATGGCAAACTGGTGATATATTGTAACAAATTGTGTTGGGCTTGAGAAATACCCTAATCCTATAGGGACAAAGTTGACTTTTAGGGAACAGCAAACAGCACCACGAAAATCTCAAACGTCGTCAACTGCAAATAAGCACAAGAAGATAACACAACAAATATACCAAAAAGTGTTTGTTGCCGTTGTTGTTACTCTTCCTTCTTTACTCAATACAGCAACAGCACACAATCATACACACATAATTCTATACAACTCTTCTTCTTGATATGAACAGTTGAAAAAATCCTCCCATATTTTTTTCACAGACAAGACAACATTTGCCAACCACGAAAATCGATTTGTGTTATTTGGGCTCGTCGTCGTTTGCTTTTGCTCTGTTAGAGGAGCCATATACATATATTAATTTATTGGAATATTCTTATTTCATTTCATTTTGATGAGATGTAGATATAAACAACACAAATTCCAAACAATTTCGCAAATTCAAGATGAAAATTCTCTGGCACACGTACACACACACACAAACATACAACGCCTAACACACTTGGATGTTTTCCTATTTTTATTGTTGGTATATGGGTTGTTTGTATGTTTTTTTTTAATTTTTCTTCCGCTGTGTGTTTTTGTCATACACACCTTACACCACCTTTCGTAGTAGTTTTCGATAACTTTTGGACTTTTTTTCTGTTTCCTCTTTGTTGCTTTCGATTTCCTTTAAACCTTTTATTTAATGCACTTTTTGGGTTATCACTCAACACAAAATGTTCAAGCTAAATTTTTAAAAGTCGTTGTTTTTATTATAAAACATTAAATTGTATTATTATTGTTAATACGGCCGTAATTGTTTGAAAAACTGCACTCCGTCATCCGCGTCATTTACCGAAGAAAATTTGCTCCCGTTTGCATTTCCAATTGACTAACATATAAATAACCTGCTTGAAGTTAGCGATGTCACTAACTTTCGATAATACAAACTATTCTACATTCACAGGGTGGCACAAAGTAAAAAAAAAACACAAGGTACGGAAAATATCAATCGTTTTTAGCTACAGTCCCCAGAAAATTAAAGCAAATTAAATCAACTCGATTTTAAAATAAATCCAAATACATATTTAAAACGTTTACACAGCATAAAGACTGGTACAACGTTTGCCGGCTACTTTTTTAGATGATAGATTTTAAAGCAAAAAAAAAAAACTAGCTCATTTAATTCGGTAAGACATTCCCTCATTACTTATTGCTTTTAATAAAGTTGTTAGTTTTATCATTGATATTTAGAAAGTGTTTCAAAATATTAATCGTAAAAACATAGGTTTCTACGGTGAAAAACGAAAATGGTACCAGCCTTCAAAGGTAATTAAAGTTTTTATTGTAGCCACATTTTTATGTGGAGGTGGGGATTCTCGTCAGGCTCTATTCCGGCCCAAAAGACCAATCGCCTCGGGAATAAGCTGGTCATTGGTTATTTAAAAGCGCCTTATCATATCGAACATCACAGGCACTCAGTATTTGTACAAGATTTTTGTACTTTTATCAATTATTCAGCCATTAAGACTGGTACTATGTTCGCTTTTCGCGAAATTTTTTTGCGATTGCTTTTTTATGGCTGGTATTTTGTTCGTTTCCTGGTTGAAAACACATGTTTTTTGCTATACTTTTTCTAAAACGCTACAAAAATTTCAATGATAAAAAAATTCTTTTATTAAAATAGTTTCAAAGTGATTACTTGTTTTAGATAGTAGGTTTTGGAGCAAAAAAACCCTTCTCATTTTATTCAGTACGACATTCCATCATAGCTTTTGAAAAAGTTGTATTAAAAGTATTATATTATCATTGAGACTTTTATAGTGTTTCAAAATATAATCGCGAACAACATAAATCATATATGTCATACTGAATGAAATCAGCAAGCTTTTTAAGCTTCAAAATTATTATCTAAAAAATTACGCGAAACGAACATACAATAGCACCAGCCTTTTACGTCGAACGGGCCATAAAACACGTTTTAGTGAGCAGTGTAAACATACTTTAATAGTTAAGCGAATGAAATCCATAATCGACTATTGGTTAATCGATTTTCGGATCTCAACAAAAGAGAATAATCGATTTATCATGACATTCGGACTTTGTTCAATTCGTATTAGTTATTGGGAACGGAACATAACGTAAGACGGCGCACCTCTGTCGTTGATAGGATCGGTAGAAGTGTTCACACTGTAGGCGTTTTACTTCTAATTAAAACAGTTCGTTTACAATTGCGTTATTCCACTATGATTTATTGAGCTACTCATTTACAACTCACTAACAGCCGGTTATTGTTACATTTACAATACGCATTCTTAAATAAAGCTGAATACTGTCAAATATGTCGGCGAAACCTTGGCTAAAAATAGGCGGAAAAGTAGTAATCCGCTTATAGTGAGGAGTGGCAAAGTGGCAATACTTGAAACAGTTATCGGCATAATTTTTGTATGTTTTATAGGTTTCAATTGTTCGTTTTTCTTCATTTAATTGCGAATAATAAATTAAATGGAGCAAACAATGAGTGCAGATAAAAAAGTGTTTTGGTATGGAAACAAAAACATTTGATAGCTGTAAATGAAAACAGAATAGAATACCAACCCTAAAAGTACGTCTATATTCGCCACTAAATCCGAATTTATGATCTTTTCGCGATTTAAGTGCTAAATCCTGTGTTTTTTGCAGGTTTTATCATACAAAAATAAATCCAATTTTTGCAGGATTTATTTTTGAAAACCGATTTCATGGCTGAATAATCGATAAAAGTACCAAAATATGCAACTGTTTTCAAGAATTGTGTATGGTTGTGTGTGAAATGCACATTTATATATACGCCTGTACGCTTGTGTATGTCACTTAAATCCCCAAAAACGCAGTGTAAACGGACGGGATTTGTTTTTGGATTTATTTAAATCCAGATTTAAAAAATTTCAATGTAAACGGGCTATAACCGTTTTTTCGCTCGTCGAAAATATCTGTACTTCGGAAAAGGTTCTATTACGCAAGAAATAATATAGCCAATCAAGGATAACTACGATTAATTAAACCCCGTCCAGTGTACTGCTCTTTAAATCCGTATTTAATGGTTCGATCATCTGTTTTCCCTTTATAAAATCAGCTGAAGAGAGCCTTAAATCCGGATTTAATGAGCAGTGTAAACGGTACTTTATGCACTGGAGGGACAGATTTAAGGCACACGAAAAGACCGAGAAAGCTATACGGTCACGACGAAGAACTGAATTTTGCTAGATCAGACAAAATTAAACTGGGTTGGTTTGTATTGTGTGAGTCACACAACAAATGCACGGACGCATCTGACGAAATAAGTTAACCGACTCTCAACTTTGAACGCGTTTCAGTGCGCAAAATATATGATTTGAATATGTTAACTGTTCAAAAATTGTTTTGCAGCCCGTAAATCAGATAAATTCTTTTATTAAAATCATATTTAATCACATTATTGCCAATTTTCATTAAAATTAACTTTGGAAATGACATAAATAAGCTGATTTTTAGAAATTCGTGAGCGCATTATATTGCTAAGTACGCATGAGTGTTGCGCGCTGTATGTAACTCCAACTTAAGACTAAAAATGTACGTCTTTTATATTAGTACGTAGTGCAAAGCTCGTGTTATAGATAGTTGTCTAATGATTTCGATTACCGTCCAGTTCAACTTTGCACTGGATTCTTTTTACAATGTTCTGATGCTCATGTTTAGTATTGAAAATATTCTAGTTCGGTTTAAAATAAAAAAAAAGGCCACAACATTCAATATCCAGCATTGCCATCCATTTCCCTATTTCAGACAAGTTTGTTGATTAATCTTATGTAGTATGATAAGATTGTTTGCATAACCCTACCCAAATGCAACTGTGCAAATTCATATCCGGCCACAGTGTGTGACAGGCCATACTTTGCTTTTGCAATAGTTACACATGCTGTCCCTTTTCCTCCTTCATATGAAATTGTTATTCGCTGAATTTACTCGCTAGAACAATGTATGTGTGAAAAAGAATGAACATACATTTCAGTTCCTTTTTTAACGGCGAACGAGTTAGACGGTGAAACGAGGATACCGATTTTTTGGATTTTTGGAGTAATCCAAAGCCCTCGAAATCAAATAAAAATTAGTAAACAAAATTAATTTAAGTAGTGGAACAATTTTCAATCGAGTTTAAAAAAGGAACCTTAGCGGGAAAGCCACATTTTTATAATAAAAAAAGAGAAAAAAAGCACACACATGCAGACAGCTAACTAACATCAACTAATACCAAGAAAAAGTACAGTGGTGTGGATAATTAAAGAAGAAGAAGAAGTAGCAGCGGCAGAGCAATAGAGTGGTGAGAAAAAATACCACAAAAATTGTTAGAAAGGGAGAGAAAGAGAGAGAAAAAGGCAGCAATGAGCACGAAAATAAAATGATAATTGAACCAAAGTCGAACGAGTGAAGTGGTGGTAAGACACGGAATACATAAAAAACAAAAAAAAAAAATCAATCTTGGTGTAACAACAACAAAGAAAAGAGAATTTATCAAAGCAAAAAGAAGATAAGTAATCATGGTGTAAGATAAAAAAAATATCGATTCGTACATATCGATGTATTAAAAATCGTAAATTTTAAAAAAGCCAAAACAAAAAAATAAGATTTAAAAATTTAATTAGTGTTAAAAAGTTTGCTACTTTTGCCTACTTTCCCCCTTTAAAAAGTACTCGGTACATAACAACAATTCAAGATTTAAACGTCACAATCATCATCAGCATTGTCGTCGTCTTCGTCGTCAACATCTACAATAGATGGTAAAAGCAAACAAGAAAAGAGGTGTGTATTTTGTATTTTATTGCCAGTGAACCAAAGCAAACAAGAAAAAACGAAAAGAAAAAAATTATTGAAAGAATGCAAGAAAAACACAAAACGAAATGAAACAGAAACACAGAAGAAATAATACATAATGAGAAAAATCAAATCTGTAAATTCTATTGTGTGAAGAAAATCAAAATGGGGGACCAAGAAAATTTAAGTGCCTGTGCTTGTCTCTAAATAAATATGTATTTTCTGTGTGTGACTGTGGACCCCCGCCCCCATTTTGTCCCATATTTGTGTGAATGTTGCCAGAGTTAACTAATTGGAACTTTACGATCGATCTTGAATTACAGAGAGAAATGTATGGTGTGTGTATATATGTGTGTGTTTGTGATTTGTAAAGCATTGGGGTCTTTTTTATGAAATTTAAAAACTAATTTATCTGTAATTTCAGTTGCCTGTTTTGTTTTGTGAATTGCGTAAAGTGTTATACTCATAAATGAGTTGCGTTTCCCTCCCATTTGCTGTGTTTTGTCTAAAGTGTTGCCATCTTTCTTTTGTTAGTGAACAGTAAAGCTCAAAAGAATTTTTAATTCATAAGTTTTCTAAAATTTAATTTCTACAATATTTCTATTGGTTCTGTAATATAACTAAGCCAAACAAGGCCTTATGTACTTAAAAAAAAAAAATATTCATACTACTACATTAAAAATTGTTTTTTGGTGTGTTCTTATGAAAATGTTGTTAATTGGGAGAATATACGCGAATCGCAATGGCGCCCTATAAAGTGCAAATTTTCCCCAAGTGACAATACTAATGAAGGAGTTTTTTGCAAACTTGAGAAAAGTTTGTTGTTCTATCTTTCGTCCTTCAAATATTTAGGACCAGGAACTCTGCGACTAAGATGGTGTTTGTCCAGAGGTATTTGGATCTGTGTCGAGTAGGTTTGTCTGGATAGTTAGACAGGTTAAGTGTGTAACTCTTTTGGGATATTCTTTGTTACACTCAGGATGCCCAATAAATTGACGGTTGAACTACCTAGCGGATCTTTTCGGCTCAGTCACAGTTTCTTCGATAAAATTGGCTGAGTTCCTGACATCCCTTCTTCCGGTGTTTGAGAGTGAATTAACACTAGACCACTGCCACCGGTACCTGAGTGTTCCAGCTATATATTCCGCTTATGTTCGTTGACTACCTTGTTAATTTCGGTGGTTTCAGGGTCAGTGCAACGAATCTAATCACGCTCGTCTGCAAGTATCACTGCCTACGCCGGGAAATTGGGCAGCACTTGGGATATTCGATAGGCTGGTATAAAGCCAGCGGCTGCGGCGCTAATGATGTCTCAAAATTTCCTCTTACCAACAGCACAACTGAGGGGTGGCATCTCACTGAAGCGACGATTGGTGGGTACTCCGAAGTCGACCCAATCGGCTTTTTGGTTCTTGTAGTAGGTGGGAGCGAAATGAGCTTATTTCGGTCCAAGGACCGGTTGCCGCGGGCACAGTGTGTCCAGTATTTGTGTAAGAGCCGTACCGCCCAGCTGAGACTCTCGGCTCGATACCGCTGACTTAAATAACCAATAGCCATCGTGTTCCCGTAACGATCGGTCCTTTGGTCCGGAACGAGCTTGCTCACCTATAGCAGCTACACGAGGATCGCCACCTGCACATGTAGACGTGTGCCTACAACAACAACAACAACAACCATAATAACCTTTGACGGATGCTCCTATGGGTGACCACCATAAATAACCTATTACGGAAGCTGACTAAGGAGGGATTTTAACCCGCCTGCTACACAGACGACCTTATAATAATTCCAAGGTGTAAGGATCCGAACCAGCTATCTAGAAGGGCGGAAAGGGTCTTGCAGATGACATACAACTGGGCTAGACCTAGGGGTCTCAATGTTAACCCAGAGAAGACTGCCGGTTCACGAGGAAGGCGAATGTACGAAATACAACGATTTCAATATCTAACAAAGTCAAATACTTAGGAGTGATCTTGGAGAGGAACCTGAATTCGAAGTATAACATTCAGGAGCATATCGAGAAGGCTCACAGATGTTGGGCACTAGGTAGATGAGCCATAGGCTCGAAATAGCTCTCCACTGGCTCTTCAGGAGCGAGATTAGACGAATATTTACTTGGGCCTCAGTAGTTTTGTGGACTGCGATGAAGAAAATGTGCAACCTAAGGATAATACAACAAGTTCAGAGAACATGTCTTGGCATAGGCGGATTAAGTGTGAGGAAGCCACTACGGCTATGAGGCTAAAGGCGATGGAAGCATGGATAGAGGATAGGAGCAGATCATACCATTACGGTACAATCGAGGCAACGATAGGAAACCAGGTAGAAATGGAAGAGGTTTCCTGTATTCGATCGTGCCTCGCAATCGACCGCCACAATTGTGGTCGAGTGAGAGGAACTGCTGCCAGCCGCTGTCTTGGATTGACGGATCCCTGGTATTGCCATCTCGAATTTCATGCTACACGGATGGATTAAATCTAGAGGACAGAGAGGGACTGGGGGTCTATATTGAAAACCCAAAGACTGAGATCTGTTGTAGAATGCCCAACCATTATACGGACCTGCAGACGGAGATCCGCGCGATCGTGGAATGCGTAAGGTGGTGTAGTGTTAACGTGAGGACATCGAGTGTAGCCATCCTGCAGGCGGAGATCCGCGCAATCGTGGAATGCGTGAGGTGGTGTAGTGTTAACGTGAGGACGTCGAGTGTAACCATCTTTGCGGACAATAAACTGTCCATCAGGCCAATAACAACCAGGTCGGTAAGGTCACGAACAGTCTTGGAGAGTAAGAAGGATATTAACGCATTATCCGAGGTTGACACGATTCGCACCGTTTGGGTGTCCGGCCATAGCGGTTTAAGGGGGAAAAATAGAGTATGATTTGGCAGTGAAGGTCTCTGGCCTTAAATAAACTTGATTAAGTTTTGAAGCCATTCGGGCCGACGCAGTCCGAGATAATGGCGTGGGCTACAAAAGCGCATGAAACACTTTGGAGCAGCGTGCCTATTACTGAAAGGAAATAGCAGGAAGTCAGTATAGCTTTCGGTATCATAACATGACACAAAGGACTACGAGCTCACCTATGCAAAATTGCCGCGGTAAGTGATAGCATGTGTAGGGCATGTGGGGAAGATGATGATGTCATTGTCCGGCTTTCACGGCTAACAGATACCTGCACTTGGGTTGGGACACAATTCCAGACATGAACCAACTTAGGGGGCGTGTTATGGAAAACAATTGGGGATATTCTAAGTAGACCAGGGTTCCTGAATTAGATTTTCTTTTTCGAGGTTACTTTTTAGAGCGCACAACGACGCGATTACTGGCTTAGGTGTACGTCCATAGTGGCATGGGGCGGATTAGTATCCGCAACCACTTTTTAACCTAACCTAATTCTGACGAAATCGATGAGATTAATTTTCAGATTTCATCAGAAAAATGTCGTAAAAAAACGATTTAATTTCAAAAAAAAAAAAAAAATAACGACAAGAAAAAACAGCAAATTTTATCTTTTTATATAAGAATCCGTTATTTGTGTAAATGTCAAAGCGGAGGTGAGATTACGAGAGGCAACTGGTAGAAGTGGGAGAGAGTGTTTTGTGGGAGTGTGAGGTGCGTAGCTATACTTAATAATGATTAATAAGGAAGTCAACCAATTGCATAAGCTTCGGCTGGAGATAATATCGTGTTCGGTATTTTCTTTCAATATAGTTTTTTGCAAAGTATGCTATGGGGCTATCTTTGTATTATGTTGGCAACGGTTAAATACAACCTTGGCATTGGGTATACTGTGTATAAAGTTTGAAGTAGAAATAAAAAAAGGTGGCAGTTATAAACGATTTTGCCCGATAACTAATTGTGTAGTCTTACTACGGCACTCAAAGAATGAAATTCTTTGAGAATATTTATAGTTGTGTAGTATAGGCGGACTATTTGCATGGCCATATGGAACAAACAACGACTGAGCCGACACTGAATATCAGCCAGTGTCGGTCATGTTACCTGTCTATAAAAAGGTAAATTCAAATCAATGGATTTTAGAGTACGAAACCTGACATTGAAATCTGGAGGCACTTGCCTGAGGGCTTGCCCATACCCAAGTGCACAATTGAGTTGGCTATGGCATAAAGTAAGAACTTGAAATGGACTTATGGATTAAGTTTCTGGGCTTGCTCCCACCTAAACTTCCAGCCAAATGGACCTATAACCCTAACATAACAATATAAAGATCAAATTATGGGCATTTAGAAAAGTATAAGTTTGCATCTCCTTCCAAAAATATCCAAAAAGGATTTGTAGCCTAATCAAATGAAACGATTTTAACAGTGGAGTGTGAACGTAACATTGAAATAAGGAGTTTATCCCCTCAAAAGTCCGCCCACATCAAAAAAAAACGGTTCGTTTTCGTTGATGTTGTCGTTGTTGTATTAGTCACAATTGCATGTGGAGTAAGCTATCCTCGTCAAGCTCCTATGAGTGAGCAAGCGCCTTTTAGTCCTTAGGACCGATCACCACGGGAATGTTGTGTCCATTGGTTATTTAAAGGTGTCAATAACTCGCCTTGTCATATTGAACATCATAGGCTCTCAGTATTTAAGGAAGAGCCGGTGCCGCCAGGCCTCTCACTTAGACTCTCCACTCGATACATCTGTCTGCGCTCGCAAATGCACCTACTCCGTATTGAGCATTTCGTTATCTGCAACATGTGGACAAACCTGGTAGACACCACATAAATCGGAACTCACACTTCCATCCCGTGTGGATAACAATGACACCACATAGATCGGAACTCATATTTCCAGACCGTGTGGTGCTCAAAGTTATCCAATGGCAAGTCTTTCGTCTTCTGGGTTCTGCTAAGTATCCAGACTTAGGAACTCTGCGATTAAGTTGGTGTCGTTGGGTCGTAGTTGAGTAGGATTGGTTGAGCAGTTAAACATGTGAAGTGTGTCGTGTGGTCCCTAGTTACAATCGGGACTTATATCTAAAACGCTGGTACAATACTCGCTCTGTAGGAGTTAAGGCGGCTGCTTCTGCCGGAATGCAATTGAGCCAGAACTACTCTGGTTTGCCGAGGAAGGCTAACTTCTTCAGTTGCAATGGGAGGCGGCCGATCTCCAGGGACAGCGTTCAGTTGGTAGCTTTTCACCAATTCTGCTACTGTGAAATCTATCTAGGCTCCCATGAAACGCCGCCTGATCTAGAGATTCTCTCTGGTAGTGGTTAATCTCATGCTCTAGACCATGCAGATCCACCCTGATATCTCTGGGCGGTAAGTGGCTATGCACAAAATGGTAATTGGGATGGTTTTTCTTTTGCAGCCCAGTAGATATTGCTAAGGGAGCATGTAGTTGCGCCTTCGCACAGTTATGATATTTGTCTCCTAATGGAGAACTGAGGAGATAGTACGTGGGTCATCATTCTAATAGATCCGAACGTTATTCCACTGTGTGTCGCTAAGCTAGCGAGTTCACACCGGCGCTGCATAGTTTATCACTGACCGGTCATTGCTTTGCATGTAGGCAAAAGGTTTCTTTATAAGCACACCAAGTGCTGCCGGCAAGCAACTTAAAGACATTGTTTCTACATCTGACCTAGTCACAAATTGCAGTGGCATGCGCGGAAGATTTATAAAGGTTGTCAGATGTGCCACCAAGTAGTTTCTGATAGTTGGCGGTCGGAATTCTTATGCCTTCGACCATCACATTCAGCTCCCTATGCATTTTCGCTGACGATGTGGCGGATATCTTTAAATTTCTGGCAGCGAAGTTAATGGACAGATCGGCAAGGTAATGGTTTGTCCCCACGCAGATGTCAATGTCATCAAAGAAGGGGCCCGAAGCCATGGAGACGTCTGGAGGGGTGGAATAAAGGAGAGGTGTTGTTGTAGCAACACTTGCTTGTGGAGGTAGCGTGAAGCTTCAATAGGTGAGCAAATTCGTTCCATTCCATAGGACACACGGTCCTATGGGTGCTGTTGGTTATTTAAAGGCTTCAATAATTCGTCATATCGATTGTCACATGCAAAGAGCCGGCGCCATCCGGCATCTCACTGAGACTTATGATACCGCTGAGTGTTCAGATTTCCTGCAGAGTGGTGTTTCACTACGGGGTTCGACTTCTTATCCATTAATTTCGCAAACGATTGATCACCATTGGTTAGTGGTAATCCAAAGGTTTTAAGTTAGGCTGGAGTTACGTGTTGGCGATGTCCTCAAAAACGTAGCATGGTAGACCTATCTTAGGCTTTCGCCTTAGCTGCAATCTGCGGAAACCGTGCTGGTCAACCCCATGGCAACCGGATTGACCCGATGAACTTCTTTATGGGCTGAGGCTGCCGCCTCAGTGCACAACAACAACTGTGCTGGTGCTCAATAAATGGAAATTTTATTTTTATAAAATATTTGATAGATTTTGATCAGGTTTGGTAGGAGTTTTCTTAAATCTTGGTAGAAACTAATTTTCTTGAGTGCCAACACTGGTAACGACATATACCCAGCGCAGTACAAAATTTACATTGTTGGCTGGTATCGATAATGCCAGTAACTGTATTACAAAAAAATTAATCAACATAATAACAGTTTATCGATATGTTGATTCATCGATGTTTATAAGACAGCCGTTTGCTAGTTTTCTCATGTTTTGAGGCAAAATCACCAACTTTTTTTTGTAACCAACCGCATTGACCATAAAGTTAAATTGGTATTAAGTACATGCAGAAAAACAGACCAAACCAACATTTCATGGTTTTATCTGTCTGGAAGTTGGTTTTAGTTTTCTTCATTATCCAAAAGAACATCAAAACAGAAAAAACTCCACAGAGAGTAGGAAGTTATTCCGGTCCACTATGGAAGAAACAAAAAAAAAACATAACATATCAGTGGTGCTGTAGCCAAAAATGGCTACAACAACACAAAAATTCCAATAAATAAACAAACAAGAAAAAAAAACGAAAAACTGCAAAGGGTAGACGAACCAAGAATCAAATACCAAGATAACTCTATATGTGAGTACTAGTACTTGGAAGTAAAACCAAGAGAAATAATGCAATGAACAAAACAACAAACAAAAAAAAAACAATGATTAAGCCAAAGCTAGAGAGAGATAACCACCATCATCGAATACAACAAAAGCAAGAAGGCAGTAAGTAAACCTGAATAGAAGCAAGAATTGCAGACAACAGGACAGACAGACAAGCATAAAGGCAGTCAGTAAACAGCAGCTACAAACCAAGGAAGGGATAATCTAAGTAAGTCAAAAAATAGTGCTGCTGCTGTAGTCGACCAAGACAGACAACAACCATTGTAGTTTACCATTGCCTACCGGAGGAGCACATTAAACGGAATGGCAATGGCCACAGCAGCAGCAGCGGCAACAAAGTAGGAACCTAGGGAAACTTACTATTGGCACTTCCTTTGTGGCGACAACCAAAGCAGCAACTATGAAAATAGTTGATTTTATTGCACTCTCGCCCTCTCTGTCTCTCTCTCTCTCTTTGTCTAGCAATATTAGTTTTCGGCATTAGTGTGCAGTTTCATAAAAGGACCCCCCCACTCTACGCGTGCTGCCTGAACATTAAACCTGTTTAAATTTGGAATAAAATCAAAAAAAAAATTAAATGCAATAAGTTTTACTCTCAGCTGGAGAAATCAAATCTCAGTAAAGAATATTGTGGTAGTTCTTCGTGCTAATCTAAATAGGAAATGATTAATTAGTTCAATCTATCTGAAAGAACTCTGCTGGTTTATCAGCTGGGAGGCCTTGAATTTAATTATTGGGGAATTATTGAACTTTCGTATTTGTTGTTGTTCTTTTTTAACAGTTTCAGATCTCTCCATTAATTAACCGTCACCTAAGTTTTTTTTTTGTTATATATTTAGATTTGACAACTTTTGAGTGGGATTCGCTGAACCGATAAATATCCGACATATGTAATGTGGTCCCTGGTTGCAACTGGGACACATATCTAGCAAGTTGACATTAATCCCAGTACAGGCTAAATTGAGAAATTAAGCCAGATATACTCTGATTTGTGTGGGGAGATAAATTTCTGCGGTTGCTGTGCAACTACTCACGTGCTTCATTATTCGTTCGCCAATTATCGATATTTTATAGAGGAACAAGTAAATGCGTGCTCAGTTCGGCCGGGCCGAATCTTATATACCCTCCACCATAGATCGCATTTGTCTAGTTCTTTTCCCGGTATCTCTTTTTAGGCAAACATCCGATTCGGACCATAATTGATTTGAATATTGGAGACCAAAGTAGAAGTCATTGTGTAAAATTTCAGCCAATTCGAGTAAGAATTGCGCCCTTAAGACAATCAAGAAGTTAAATAGAGAGATCGGTTTATATGGGAGCTGTATCCGGTTATAGACCAATTCGGACAATATCTAATACGTATGTTAAAGGACATGAGAGAAGCCGTTGTACAAAATTTCAACAAAATCGAATAATAATTACGCCCTCTGGACGCTCAAGAAGTCAAGATCCCAGATTGGTTTTTATGACAGCAATATCAGGTTGTGGATCGATTTGAACCATATTTCGCACATTTGTTAAAAGTCAACAAAACACTTCATGCGAAATTTCAGCCAAATCGGGTAGGAATTGCGCCCTCTAGTGGCTCAAAAAGTCAAAATTCAAGATCGGTTTATTTGGCAGCCAAAACGGATACGAATTGCGCCCTCTAGACGCTTAAGAAGTCAAGACCCCAGATAGGTTCATATGACAGCTATACCCAGTTATATACCTATTTTAAACACACTCAGCGCAATTGTTGAAAGTCATAATAAAATACCTCATCCAAAATTTCAGCCAAATCGGAAGAATTGCGCCCTCTAGTGGCTCAAGAAGTCAAGATCCAAGAACGGTTTATATGGCAGCTATACCAAAACATGGACCGATATAGCCCATTTACAATCCCAACCGCCTGGTTGTGTAAAGGCGCCAATAACTTGCCTCGTCATATCGAGTATCATAGGCACCCAGTATGTAAGCAAGAGTCAGTGCCGCCCGCCCTCTCATTGAGACTCTCTACTCGGTATCGCTGATTGTCCGCAACTGCAATTGCAGCTACTCCGTATACGAAGCATTCCACTATCCGCAACCTGTGGTTGCGATCGTGTCCTGTAGCTTCCAGCTAAGCTACAGGACCACACAAATCGGAGCTCAAAGTTCCAACCAATGTGGTGCTCACCGAGAGAAATTCTGTTTTTTTTTTGTCAGCACGCCAAGTGCTGCAGGCAAACGACCTTGCTACGAGCTACCGGGCGGGTCCACAGGTTGCGGATAGTGGAATGCTCCACACAGAGTAGCTGCAACGGTAGTCGCGGACAGCGGTATCGAGCGGAGAGTCTCAGTGAGAGGACAGGCGGCATCGGCTCTTGCATAAAAACTGAGTGCCTATGACGCTCAATATGACAAGGCGAGTTATTGGCGCCTTTAAATAACCAATGGCCACCTTGTTCCTGCGGCTATCGGTCCTTTGACCGGAACGAGCTTGCCCACATAGGAGCTTGACGAGGATCGCCACCTTCACAGGAAAATGTGCCTACAACAGCAACAACATTCATAACCCTATTCCTCTCTGCTAACGATGGAGATGAATGTGGCTCAAGATTTGGATGCGCATATTTTCAAATTTCTGGCAAGGTAGTGTTTAGTTTATCCTCACGCAGGTGTTATCAAAGAAGGAACCCGAAACCGTCTGCAGGGTGTGGAAAAGCGGAGAGCTAGAAGTTAAACCGTGCCGGAGATACCTCCCCACCTTGTGGATTTCCCTTTTTCACTTTATGTGGCTTCGACTACTTATCACTAAATTCCACAAACGACTAGCGACCAAACAGGTAATTCTTTATTCACAGTTTGGGCTGGGCTGTAGGAATGTGTTAGCAATGTCCTAAAAAAGCGTGGCGTGACTGACCGTATCGAAAGCTTTCGAAAGGTCCAGAGCCACGAGGACCGACCTATCGTATGGCCTGGGCTGGCCTGATTTAGACCACGGTAAATATGTGTAGTAATGGCGTGCAAAGCAGTCGTTGTGCTATGCAATCTACGGGCTCGGTGCTGAAATGGAAATTTTCCAAAAATGCCAAATAGTTCCTCAAGCGTTTGGCTACTGGAGAGAGAAGGTATATCGGTTGGTACGACTCTCCCTCTGCCCCTCTTTCAGATATGCGGTACTATGAGAATGCTCAAAGACAGATTGACGACAGTTGTGAGCTAAATGACTACAGATAAATCCAGATTCTTCGGCATCAATGTAGAGATTCCGTTGTTCACAGTTAATTGTGGTGGTTGTTCATCGACCACGAATATGTTGAATTACTCTCCTTTTTGCTTTGTCTGTGCCGAGAAGTTGGGCAGCACATGGGGTATTCGACCGGTGTTATAAAGCGAGCGGTTGCTGCGTTAAGGATGTCTCGGAATTTCTGTTCAGCAATATGTACATCTAGCTCAGTGAAGCGGCGATTGGTGTATTCTCTGTAATTACAATCGGCTTTCTTGTGATTGATATACGTCCTGCGTGCAGAGGTTATGAAATCTGGTGGTAGATCAGTGATGAGAATTATATGTATTGAGTTACTAGAATTACCCATAATTCTGGTGGATGTTTCCTCAATCACTGCGCAAAACGTGGAGCTGCCAAAACGTGCCCCTCTGTTCGGTACCTAGGGGAGAATGCCACAAACTATAATGTGCATTAAAGTTTCCTAGAACCAACCGATAGTGGCCCGACAACAGACATCTAATGCTGGTGCTATAATATTGATGCCAACCGGCGGTATGTACAAGTGAAGGTTAAGGTCTAGGCTATTTTGCTTGGTATTGAGTCCAATTTAACACTGAGATAGTAGACTTATGGTTGGTTATCTCATGGCAGCCGGTTGTATGTACCGAATTGAGCCGATGTAATCTTTGATCGGCAAGGGCTGCCGCCAAAGTTTGCAACACACTGCTACAACAACAACTTATGCTTGGCCAAGTCGAGAGTTCTCTTTAAACGGAAATATACAATCGCTGCATATTTTTTATCTGGGGACATCGAGTACAGAATGCGGAAGTTTGCTTCTCTAAGTTTATTAATTACCTCAGCATATTTTAGGTTTTAATCATGTGCCATTCTGGAGTTGTTGTTTTACATCACTAGCTAGTTGGTTGATGTTTACTCCATAAAATTTCTTGTCTTTCTTTTGGCAGAGATTTTGTTTTTTTTTCCAAAAAGCATAGCATATTTGGGTATTGTCTTATGGATAAGAAAGAAATTAAATGCTGCGTTGCAATTTTTCTTTTTATGCTGCGACAACAATTTCCTTTGCCTTAGTACTCTTCCAAAAGTTTGCATTTGTTGTTACTTGTAGTGTATGATGTTGTTGCAGCAGCTGGCAGGCAGTCAGGCTGTATGTATTAATCTTTGTTTTGGGTCATGAAACACAAACGGAAAAGTAAAAAAAGAAGCATTATAACAACAACAGCAACAAGAAAAAAATGTTTATAAATATCACATCTAACACCAAAAGCCAGACCAGGAGCGTCAGACTGGCGTATGGAAGAACGGGCAGACAGACAGACAGACTTATGGGCAATTTTGTGTATCTTGACGTGTGTTACTTTTTCGTGTACAACAACAACCAACCAACAAGCAGCCAACTATTGGCTCCATTGGTATCTGTCCGTTGCGGTGCGATGCTATGTGCTGTTGGAAGTTATTTGAACATATTTGCCTTGGTTGTTGGTGGCTTCTTGACGTTTCACCACAGAAATTGTTGTGCTGTGCTTGCGTTTTTGGTTGCTACAATGGCAACAACAGCAGTAGCAGCAGCAGATTCAGCAATAGAGACAAACACCAACAATATTGCCTGTGCCCAGCCGCCATACCATATAATAGGTGTAGTGATGGTTGTGGTTGTTGTTTAGACTGCTGCTGATATTGCTGCGAACAGCAAGAAGACCATCATCAGCAGCATCATCGCATAGGTACTTGCGCATTCGTGCGTTACTTTTTCATATTGGTTTGGTCTCTTTTTTTCTTGCTTTTGGTTTCGAATTTTTGTTCATTTTCATCTTGGTTATAAATTTCCTTTAAAGCAATGTGCGGCATTTGTTTGGGGGGGTGGTACGGGGTCAGGTATTTGTAAAAGACGACCAACGTGGGACCCCAAAAGAAACGCGCTAGCACAAAATCCAATTTTCCTATCTAACGTCATTGTGATCTCCTTTTTCTCTTCGTTTTTCATACTCCACTCCTTGTTTTTTTATTCTTGTGTATTTTTTTCTTCTTGCCATCTGGCCTGGCTCAACTTTGTTTATGGATATTATTTTGTAAATTTATTTCTTGTAATCTTGCCATGAGGTTTTTTCATCTTGCTGTGTTTGTGTGTGTGTGCGTGCTAAGCAACTTTTGGTCGATAGCTTTGGCTTTAATAAATGATAAATCGAACGAATATTGGATTTAAATCCAGATCACAAAACAAACGGCACATGCAACAACGGGGTGGTCAATAACTTTGTTTGGTTATTAAGGGACATGATGTAGGCATGAAATAAGGACAGGAAAAGATTTCGTATATAATATAAGACTTAAAAACGGCAATTTATCTATGAAAAACAAATTTTGGAAAACAATTTTATGGAAATTAAATATGTATGTGAAAATAAATTCGAATATAACTAGCCGACACAAAAACCACCAAAGCCCCCTACATGTGAGATTATGAACTAATTCTCTATAGACAAAATCATTTTTTTTTTTGAAAAACTGTCCGCCGTGGCCATATGGACAAAATTCCTTCCAAATTTGGTCAAAAATGCAAATGCAAATTTTGCCCATGAACATTCCATTAAGGAACAGGGCCAAACTTCTCACATATCAATGAGTGCAGCCCGATTCAAGTTTAAGCTCAATGATAACGGGCCTCATTTTATAGCCGCATATGGTCAGCAGACAGTTTTCGAGATGCTCTTATCAATCATGTAGGTTGTTAGTCCAAAAATGTCTCCTAACGAAGTCGAATATGGCCATTTATTATAAAACAATTGATCCTGGAGAGAAATGTTGCCTCATGGCCACATGGAAAAATATGGCCCTTCCAAATTTGGACAGCAGACAGGTCTCGAGATGCTCTATCCAGTCATGTGAGATATTAACCCAAAAAGATCTAACGAGGAAATTCGAAAATTAGTTCATAAGCTAATATATACGGGGCTTTTGGTGTTTTTGTTCTCGGCTAGTTATATTCAAATTTATTTTTATACATAAATTTAATTTAAATAGAATTTTATTTAAAATTAAATTTAAATAAAATTTTATTTAAAATTAAATTTTTATAATTTTTTACATTCTATGTTAAATGATCTAACAAAAGATCACATGTCAAGTTCCAGTCAAATAGACTCCGAATTGGGTCCTGCTGTTACCCAAAAAGGTAAATAATAAGATTGGTTTAAATCCATTCCCCACTGTGGTCTAATTTACGAACCGGGATCCATCCTGCTCTTTATTGACATTCTAATTGTCAATAAAAATCCACATTTTGGCAAACGCCGCCTTAATACGAAAACGTCTTAGGGCATACTGCCACTTTAACCTAACCTTACTTATGTAAGGTTTACGTTGGAAGAGAATAACATATTTCATTGCTTGGATGAAAACTTTGCAGCTAATTGGGTATGCGCCTCTATGTTCTTCAAGTGCCTGAATGAAAATAGAACCCAGTTTTCTGTTCGGAGACCTTAGGTCCATTGTGTTCGCCCTAGAAGAAGGTAGGAGAGAAAAAGAGCATGAAGAAAAGCTGTAAGGTAAGGTGCAAGGCGGCAGAAAATACAAGAAAAAAATTACGACGTAACAATGACTGATGCAATAAGATGCGCTCGGCAATTCAACCTTCAGTTTATTGACCATCTCGGGAGTGTCAAGGCAAGGAAGAGACCCATTCGTCATATTCGTGGTGTCTCAGCCGAGGAACAACATTCACAGTTTGCTGTGGACGAAGTTACAAATTGCATCCGCAGCGTCAAGTTGCCCAGACGGCAACTGTACTGATGCTGAAAAATTTGATGTACCGAGAGTCGGGTACATGACACAGGTCCCCAACTTGTCCCTGATCACTCTCATAGTTCCCAATGTCTGGAAAATAGGCAGAGTAATCCGGCTATTCAAGCCTGGAAAGGACCACAGTGAAGGACCTCCTCCTTCTCTAGCCAGTTGCCAAGACGTTTGAGCATGGGCAGAGTAATCCCGCTACTGAAGTTTGGCAAGGACCCGACCAAGGGTTAGTTGTAGTAGCCAATAACCTTGCGGGAACCTCAGATCGAGGCCACCGTAGCGCGTTAAGCGTGTCCTCTTATGACGCTGAAAGCTTGAGTTTGAATCCTGGCGAAGACACAGAAAAAATTTTTAGGGGTGGATATTTCCTCCTAATGCTGGCGACATTTGTGAGGTACCATGTCATGTACTTCTCCCCTTATCCCTTATCATTTATCGTGAACTTGAATCTGGCAGTACACAACACAATGACATGTGAGAAATTTGCCACTGTTCATACTGCAATTTGCGAGCATCATCATTAATTTCGAAGACTGTGTAGCACAACAACTGCTTTGCCTAGCATCAGTCACCAGTCGTTTGTGGAATTTTGGGAATAATAAGAAGTTGAACCCCTATCATGCGAAAAGGGAGTTCCCCAACGCAAGGTGATATCTTCCACAGTTCAACCTCTACCTATTCTCTATTCCACAACTTCCACACGGTATTGAGATCCTATCATATAATGACGATTGTGCGATTGATGACATCAGCGATAGGTTAAACGTCTACCTCATCGATCTTGCCGCCTATTTCGCTGCAATAGATTTGAAGATATCTGTAACCAAATCTTCACCCACATTGCTCATTACATATAAGCGATATCGAGTGAAGAGTTTCAGTGAGAGGGCGGGCGGCACCGGCTATGACAAGGCGAGTTATAGGCGCCTTAGCGGAGCAGGCTCATCTACAGTTTGACAAGGATCGCTACTTTCATACACGAATGTGGCTTCGACAACAACAACTGCATACACTCATGAGGTGATAGATAAGCTGAATTTGAAATTCGATGAAGTAACGATTCCGACCATCAGGTATCCAAAAATACTTTGTGCCACATTTGACAGCTCTAACACATTTACCTTCTCTTGCCAATGTAATCTGCAATAAGGTCAGAAGTAGAAACAAGATCCTCAAGTCACTTACCGCACTGGGGTGCAGACAAAAAAGCCCTGTTTGTAAGACGATTCATGGTTAAATTATAGCCCAAACTGAAGATCTTTTTACTATTGCCAAAAAGATAATTGCTAAAAAATCACCCTTTAGTTGTTGTTGCATAATGCATTTCACCAAGTTCCCAAATATTTGCTTTTGTATTTTTTATAAACCGCCCTCTGTCTGTCTACCATCTTAGCGGATGTTCATTTGATAGATAGTGGCAACATTGGTTTTTTTGTTTTTAAATTGTCTATGGCGGAGTGATAATGAAATGCTCACCAGCTGAGAATGAATGTCAGTGTAGTGCAGTGCAGTAGCAGTACAACTGATATGTGTCAGTGTGTGTTATTCAAGTCAATCATTCTTTGATATGCAGCGAGTGATATGGGGTCTTTTTTGGAAGTAAAGTTCATTCAACTGTCACAATAATTTCCAAGTACATGTTTCGAAAATGTTTGCTTTGTCATTTTTATTAAAATATTTTATTTGTATATGACGTATGTATTAGCTAACCGTAACATTAATTCATCGTGGGGGATAAACCTCCAGTTAAAAAATTTGGTTTTCTCGTACACTTTTAAGGTTATTTAGAAGATATTGCAACATTATGCAACAATCAGCAATTGAAGTGTTCGCGTATTCAAAAATTGCACAAACTTTTGCGGAAAGTCTTTTGTTTTTTAGTAAGAGAGAGTGTGAGAGCGACAAAACCTTTGGAGATTTTTGTAAATGAGTGGCGGCAAATTTCTGTTGGATGTTTTTCCCCCGCAAAAGTTTCTTACACTTTTGCAAATTTTTATTGGCAAATTGTTACTGGATAAGTACGCAAACACACCGTTGTATAATGCAGCTATCGGTCATGATACAATTAAGAGAAAAATCTACCCCCGACGAAACTTCCTTCAGTTGCAAATGCCGTAAATTGAAATGTCAAAGTGGCTTTAGAAATAAACTTTTTTTTACAACTTATCTTCTTCAATTGTGTTTTATATTTGGATTTTCATCATTAGAACACTGTTTTTTTGTTTATGTGTGGAATATCGGATCAAAAGAACATCTTTCTAAGATTTTTGAAAAAAATCACAGCTGTGTAATCAAGCCTTTAACATTTAGTTTTACAGGATAATCAAAACAAAAATAAAAAAATGGTACTCAGCTGTTCACTTGGCCTCATCTTAGAGGTGCATCCTGGCAATCCGTAAACAAAACACAACCGTTTTTATCGGAACGATTAGTCACTAACCGGTGCCCAACTGTCGGTTAAGGTGCAATAAGCAAGTATTCAGAAAAAAATTCCTTTAACCAGAAAAACATTGATACGATAAGAGGATGAGAAACCCGGTCTAATTTGGTTTCAATAGCTAACCCACTCGGAGGTCAGCTTTGGCCGAGTTTTTTTTTGTGTGTGAACACAATGTTGTTGTTGTAGCCACATTTGCATGTGGCGTTGGCGATTCTCGTCAAGTTTCTATAAGTGAGCAAGCTCTTCCGGTCACTGAGACTCTCCGCACGATAACGCTGTTTGTCCGCGACTGCCGCTGCAGCTACTCCGTATGGAGCATTCCACTATCCGCAACATGTAGACGCGCGCGGTAGCTAACAGCTAAGCTTCTAGTGACAGCGATGAACATTGCACAAATCGGACCTCAAAGTTCCAGCCCATATCTGGTTTTTGTTGTTGTTGTAACCACATTTTCATGTGCAGATGGCGATTCTCGTCAAGCTCTTATAGGCGAGCAAGCACGTTCCGGTCTGTCCGACCGATCGTCGCGGGAACATGATGGCTATTTAAAGGCACCAATAACTCGTCTTGTCGTGTCGAGCATCATGGGCACTCAGTATTTACGCAGGAGTCGGTGTCACTCGACTCCCCGCTCGATAACGCTGATTGTCCGCGACTGTCGTTGCAGCTACTCCGTGTGGAGCATTCAACTATCCGCAACCTGTGGACGCTAAGCTTCTAGTGACAACGATGAACACTGCAAAAATCGTATCTCAATGTTCCAACTTGTGTGTTGCTCTCAGATATTCCGTGCCGGGCCCATATCTGGTGCTGTGCATTAGCTGCATACACTGCTACACTAGCCGCATACTACTGTCAACTTATCTATAGGTCTGTTCGCGTACTTTTCCAGTAAAAATTTGCAGGAGAGTAAGAGCCATTTACTCTCTTTAAAAAATTTGCAAGCAAAAGCACCCGAACGACTTCCAGTGCAAATTTGCAGAAAAACAGCTGATTCTGTTTTGGTTTGTTTTTTATTTGCAAGCGGAAAACAATTTTTTTTTAAATAAAAAATTTTGGCGATACTTTTGAGGTATTTTCCTTAAATAAACGTCAATGTATTGACCCGAGAGTGAAAAGGCTAGAAGGGGAGCCATTTGTTTATCCGTGATCTTCGTGCCGCTGGACAGCCATCACAAATTACCGTGCAATCCCATGGCAGCCGGTTGTATGTACCGGATTGACCCGATGAATTCCTTCATCGGCAAGGGCTGCCGCCTCAGCGTAGCACACACTGCTACTACTATTCTATTTTCGAACTAACAAAATTTGCTCCCTCTCCCGCGCTATCTTCTGCTGGCAAATAAAGTACACGAACAACTTCCAATAAAAATTTTTGAAAATTTGCACAAATTTTCTTGTTCCCGAGCACAGCTTAAATCAGCTGGGACCAAAGTCGGTTTGAAACTCCTTATCAAAGATTAATGCACGTAGACGCTAAAAAGTACAAGCTGGTGGGTGGCCCGTGAGAGAAATCAAGTTCATCGTATGGACTGAATATCTAGTCTAGGATTTAGTTTTCTAACATTTACTATAGTAATGAAAACTCATTATTTTTTATAACAAAAGGAAATTCTCCCATTTTCAAGCTATCTTACTTAAATACTATTTATTACAGGCAACTACGTTTCAGTTACATCCCCAATCAAAAGAATAAAAATACATACAAATTTTGTGCTGCTCTTAAGTTACAGTTTTTAAACAAAAAAATTTACAAACAAAAAGGCAAAGCATATTTCCCCCATTTAATATTATGATGAACGACTTTCTGTGCAGAGAACAAAGCTGGCTGTGGCAGGCGATATATTTCTGAAGCCCTTTGTATGTTACATGCGGCAGAGTGGTAGAATTTGGCCCCCCGCCATTTACGGCATTGCCGTTTTTCCAGCAAACTTTCTTTCTTCCTCTTTTTTATCACTATTGTTTTGGGACGCCTCCAAGGCACAACATACTTCTATAACTTCCCTTCCAAGCCCCAATTTCCCTCTTCCACCCCCACTACCATTGTGTTATTTATAAATTTTGTTGTTTTTTTCTGTGGACTTTCTATTTTCTTAAAGGAACAAAAACTTCACCAAGGAATTTTTCAGCATTAGCCTGCCGCTGCTGCTGTTCCTTAAATTTTTCGTGTCCTTTAAATGTAAACGAACTGTTTTTGGGCGTGTGTGAGAATATGATTACATTTTCACAACAGCAACTACAGAAGAAGAGCTTTAATGTTCTTTATCATGATTCCTGAGAAAAATGTTGCCAATGTAAAACATTTTTTTGGGGGGTTGGATGGTTGGTACTTGATAATCCTGAGTGCGGTGGTTTAGGGAGTTTTTTGTATAAAATAAAATATTCGTTGAAAGGAAGGTGTACCACAAGCTCAGTTGTGTAACTTGAAATTTTTAAGTGTTCTCCGACTATGCTGATTCTCATTATTTTAGAAAACTTTCACAAGAATTTATCGTGCTATTAAATAAAAGAAATCATAAATTTTTCATTTCACTCAACCAACTTTAGTTGTTGGAAAAATTTTTAATTTTGGCAACAGCTGTGATAATCAAATATTTTAAAAATATATACATTAAAAAAATAAGTATATATGTATGTATGTAGACTAAAATTCGGCAGAGTCGAGACTAACATGCCCTACTAATTTTGGGCTAAAGGGTGGTATAAAGTTCGCTTTTCACAGTGAAACTCCATATAAAATATCTCTGAAAACATTTTCATTTGCCGTACTAAATTCTTTACTAGGTGGAATTTGACATTCATTAAAAGCGTGGACGTAACTTTTTTCTACTTGGTGCATTTTGTTCATTATCTTTTAAATAAATAACAAATGTTATTTTTAAACATGAGAGTAGTTCAATGTAATTTGTTCAAATCGGCGTCATGTGGCTTCGAATTACATAATGCAAATCAATAAATACATACATATGTACAGCTCTTCCACATATATCTTTTGTGATAACACTACGCAAACAACACTATTTACCAAAATAATGTTGGTGGTAAAACATGTGATGGTAGGGTTGCCTTTATGCCTTTTTATTGCAAAAACGCTTTTTTGAGAACTTCTATAATAAGGGAAACATTGTTTTGTGAAAACTTTCCACAATGAACGAACTTAATAGCTACCTTCAGAGTGAAGTTTCTCAAGGTGGGATGAGAACTCCTATACTGTGTAACCTCTAGATTCGCTTTATTTTTTGTTGTTGTTGTAGACACATACTTACATATGGAGTAGTGACACTTTGCAAACCCATTAAAGAACTAGGGACAAACTTTTCACATATCAATAATTCTGTCCGATTCAAGTTTAAGGGTATAACCCACGCTGAAAAATTTTGTAATGTTCTTTTTAGGATTCGAACCCAGGTATTAAGATTCATAAGCGGACATGGTTACATGCAGCGGTGGCCACCAACATCGGAAGTATAATGTTTGTTAAACATGGAAGTCGATGACTTTACAATTTCAACCACCAATTATTCTAAAATACTTTTTTAGGTTAGAGTGGCAATCTGAAGTCAGGCGCATGTAGTCTAGTTTTATACATTGTGATACCATAGTAGTGACATACGAATCCCATGGCACCCATTTGTACGTACCGAATTGACCCGATGGGGTTCTTCATTGGCTATGGCTTCATGGTGTACAACACACTGCTACAACAACAACCAAAACCTTTGGCGGGAATAGAACCCACTACTTCTGCAATGGTTGTTGTTGTAACCACATTTGTATGAGGAGGTGGCGATCCTTGTCAAGCTCCAAATGTGAGCAAGCTCGTTTCGGTCTATAGGACCGTCCGCCGCGCGAACGTTTTTGCCATTGGTTATTTAAAGGCGCCAAGAACTCAAGTATCGAGTGGTACCGAGTATCAAGAGCCGGTGCCAGCCGGCCTCACTGAGACTCTCCACTCGATACCGTCGATTGTCCGCGACTGCAATTGCAGCCACTCCATATATGGAGCATTCTGTCATCCACAACCTGTGGACTCGCCCGGTAGCTCCCAGCTGAGCTTCTCGTGATGAACAACAAATATATCGGAACTGAGAGTTCCAACCCGTGTGGCGTTCTTGTCATCCTGAGCCGGAATGCACTGGTAATTTGATCTTGCTACTAAGTTATTAGGGCACTTGTCGCTTTCAAAAAGTTAAAAATTCTCCACACATGACCCTGCAAGTTCTTACATAGTGAGAAGAAGAAACAACGGGGCAGACAAAAACCTCCTCTATCAGGTGACAAAAAACCTACCTTAACCGCCACCGAGAAGTTAGGTTAGAGCTAGAACGTGAGGTATACCGATACGCAAGAGGGCCCGTGGTCAGGAATCAACAAATTCGCAGACAAAAATTGCAAATTGTTTGGTGGTTGGAATTCTTACACTGAGCTGCGACTATCATGTCATCAACGAGTTGGATCCGAAGCCATGATCGTACAACCAATTGCATATGATACGATCTCGATGCCGTCTGGAGGGGGTGGAATAGAGGAGAGTTAGATGTTAAACAGTGCCAGAGATACCACCCCACATTGGGGGACTCTCTGGATCATTTCTCGGGGGTTGGACTTCTTAGCTATAACCACACAGATAATGCGTAATCCAAAATGTCAGGACCGGTTAGAGCTACGGTTGGCGATGTCCTTAAAAGCGTGGCATGACTGACCGCATCGATTAAGGTGTACAGTGATGGCGTGGAAAGCAGTCGTCGTACTATGCAATCTACAGAAGCCATGCTGGTGCTCAGCAACAGAAACTCTGCAACTAGGCTAGGGAGTAAAAATCCCTAAAGTGTATTGGCTGCTGGCGAAAGAAATAAGATCGGTCTATACGACCAGCAAATTTCAGGGTAACGCCGAATTGCGCCAGGTTCCTCACTCGCCCAATCTAAGGGAAAGAATCCCTTGTAGCCGGTTGAACGTACCGGATCGACCCGATGTAATCCTTCATCGGCAAGGGCTGCCGCCTCGGAGTACAACACACCTTAACATTTGTACCCTTTTCGATCATTTTGAAGAGAGTCTTCTTTTCCATGAATCGGTAGATCGGTAGATCTACAGCTGTGTACATTCTTAAAATTGCCCCGGCGCCAGTTAATATAAACTCCTACCTATTGACCTATGATTGGAATAGAGTGCTTTCTTTCCCATGGCATTGTTTTTCCAACTCATCGTCTTCGTTTTAATCCAAGGACCCTTCTAGATCCAAGAAGTTAGTCATCTCTCCCATTTTCATTTTAAATGACTCAACGCCCACGAATTTCAATTTAAGGTGCCTCACTTTAAATAATTTATTTTACTTTGAATATTGGCTTAGGCAGTGTACATTTTTGCAGGTAAAATTGTTTCATGCACATCGTACGAGTACATAAATATAAGAGGAACGGGAAATAGCTATTATTTTCAGCAAAAGCCTCAAAGATTGACCCCAAATATAATAAAAATGTGCCCACCTCTCGTTCAAAAAAACTTCGGGGACAGTCTACAGATTTTATCTGTGGCATGTCATGCCAAAGCCTTTTGCCAATTCTCTCTATCTCTCTCTCTCTCTCTCTCTCTCTCTCTGCCTCTCTTTCTACAACGTGCCCCAAACAAATCAACTTCGATGAACTTAAGAAAAATAAATTCCAATTTCAGTAAAATGGCACGTACAAACTTTATTTCTCCCCCACACCCCCGTTATCCGTTTGCCAGTTTTTGGGGATTTTTGTTTTTTCTCTCTCAAAGCCAGCAAAAATGTTTCAGATGTGGTATCAACATCGTTTCGGCTTTGTCTATCAGTTTTTCTTTAATTTATCAAAAAAAAGGAACAAAAATAACAAAAAAACAAGACGAAGGAAACCGGGGAAAACTGGGTACACATTAAAGCCATGTCATATAATATGCATTATGTGGCAGTCGGTCGCTTGAGCGGGAAGGAAGGCAAGGTGGGTGGGCTGAGGCAGGCCTCTCTTTTGCGGGCGCCTCCACATCATCAACTATGGTCCACCAACACCCTCTGATGTTGGTGAATGTCCTCTTTTCCGCTCTTTACTATCCGACAGAGCATAAAGCCAACTTTGAGCTATATTGTGTATGCGGCCAAATACAAAACACCCTGCCGCTTAACCCGTACCCCAACGACCCCATTTAAATATATGATGGCAACGGCAGCGGTGGCGAACACAGCGCCTAGCAAACAACATAGAGAATATGGTGAGGCAAGGCAAAAAGCAATGGCAAAATGTTATTAAAAGCCGTACTTTGCTCTGATGAATGCTTTGACACTTGCAGCACAAACACCAGGATACGTCGACGTCGTCGTCGCTATCTTACCATAGTTGTTGGCAACTTTAGAAAAAACCGTTACAGCCTCCATCGCAGTTGCAGATGCTCTGTGTGTCATTGTTTGTTTCGTTTGCCTCGTTACTCTTGGGGGGTTTCTGCTTTTTTTTGTTCAAATAACACAAAATAAAAATGTTCAGCGCAGCACTAAAATAAGAAAAAAGCAGTAACGTGCTTATGGCTGTGATGGTTGGCAAGGCCCACATTGCCACCCTCTGACCTGACGTTGGCAGCGAAACCAAACGCTATTAGGACAGAGCTGAACAAAAAAATAACAACCATAATAGCGGCAGCGCATTAACGCAAACTCAGTGTTGCCAACTCAATTTTTGTTTGTTTGTGTGCTCTTTTGGACGCATAGAAAAAACCTGAGGAAAGAGAATTGAAGAATTTAAAGAATAATTTAAAGTGAATTTCAGGAGGTTAGCCCAGAATATTTTTAAGTAGAAAAATTCATATCTATGTGCTTCCTTCACATAAAATATGTACATAAATATATAAATTAGCATTTATTTTAATATTTTTGGGTATTTCAACTGACTATATTAAACTTAAACTTGTATTTTTTCTCTTTATAGGTAAAATTTCTCATTAGAAAAATGTTACTTTTGTTCGCAGCTGGAGACGTAAGTATAAAATTACACAACAAATTACAAAAAACAACTACAATTCATGAATGATTTTCACCATGGAATTATTAGCAATTTTCACAATACCGATCGGGGATAGCAGCTTGGTCAGATTAGTTTAGTTTGCTAGCCGCTTCACTTGAATATCTATGGTTCATTGTGTTCGCACAAAAAAAGAAAGATGGAAGAAATTACAACATAGTTAGGAGAAAGAAATCAGAAACAACAGTAAAAAGGAAACCAACGAGCAAGACAGAAACTTTCACCGGTGTAGTATGGTCCAGTATGGTCAGGCCTCTACAGATCTCCAGTCCGAGAAGAGAACTTAAAGCCTGGAGGGAATCCAGACATATAAAAAATATGTGTTCAGCCATTCTTCTGTGTACCGCAATTAGTAGGGGTGACACTGAGGCCGTTCGACCGTGTCCAACTCTTCCTGATCATCACAAACACATTGATACGTCAAAGACCTCTCGTTGCAAAGACCAGTCTTGAGCCTAGAATAAGCGATGTCTTGTTTTGCGAAATACTCGGCCATAGGGCCGTTGTCACACTGCATCCGAGAGCACCAGCTCACGTCTTATTTGCGCCCTGATCGTAGAAAACATCCATACTTCAACAATGCTCGCACAGAGGAGGGCTTACTAATGAGACGACAAAGACCTGTAGTTGCAATGACACGTCAGGACTCCTTTCTCCATGCCAAGGTCATGCTTCCTAAAAGACCTTAAGTTGCCAGTCTGGACTCTTTTCGGCATTTTGAAGTCATGCTTCCGCAGCCCTTGTATAAGCGATGCCCTCTTTCGCGAAATACTTGACCATAGGGCCTTCGCCACCCTGCAACCCACAGCAACAGAGCACTCCTGCAACCCACATCACCAGCGCACGCCGCATCGAAGAAAGCATCCACCCTACCAAAAAGATCGCGCAAATGAAGGTGATGGGATGACTATGAGCACCACTCAGTCTGGAACTTTTTGCTCCGATCCGATCCGTGTCGTGTTCATCGTCATCTCGAGATGCTCAGCTGCGAGCAACAGGTCGCGGGTAGTGGAGTAGCTGTTACGCAGTCGCGGACAATCAGCGGTATCGGGTAGGGAGTCTTAGTGAGAGGCCGGCTCTTGCTTAAATACTGAGTGTTTATAATGTTCCATATGAAAAGGCGAGTTAATGGCGCCTTTAATAACCTATGGCTTAATATTTCCGCCGCGATCGGAACGAGCTTGCTCGCCTTTAAGAGCTTGACGAGGATCGCTACCTTCACATGCAAATGAGGCTACAACAACAACTACTGATTTCGAAGCACGATCCGCGCTCAATAGCGAAGTATCAAACTAAACTCCTCAAACGCTCCCATATGTAATCCAGCAAAGGCACATAGTCTGTTGGTCTGGATGGGCAGTTCAACAGGTGACGTATGTCGTGTGGTCCCTGTTCATTATTGGGGTACACATGCTGCACGTTGGTATCAATCTTTGCTCTTAAGAATTTAAGGCGGCTGCATCTACCGACAGACAATTGAGACAGTACAACCCTGGTTTGCCAAGAGAGTTCAATTTCTTCACGTCCAATGGTGGTCATTTTCCAAGGATTACATTTAGCCGGTAACTATATACTGCATCTGCTTCCGTATCTGCATGAATGTTATCTAAACCCTTTAGATCTAGATCCAGCTTAAGGCTTTTGCGCGGTCGATGCCTATCCACAAGATGTTGATTTAAATGATCCCTGCGATAACAGCCAAGAAGGTATTGCTTGGACAGCGCCTTCTGATGAAGGCGATCCACATGAGAACTGAGGAGAGCGCCCCTCGAAGTTCGAAGATCAGCATTCTGGCAGATCTGACTAATATTCGACTTGCCACAGACGGGCCGATCGCTTTGTAAGGGGTAAACAAGGGTTCTTTGTCAGCAACCCAAGTGCTGCCGGCAAGTGACTTGAAGACCTTTTTATACCCTCCACCATAGGATGGGGGTATACTAATTTCGTCATTCTGTCATATAAACCGATCTTGGGTCCTAATTTCTTGAGACTCTAGAGAGCGCAATTCTCCTCCGATTTGACTGAAATTTTGCACGAAGTGTAAAACTGTATTAAGTATGATTCAAATCGGTTCATAATTTGGTACAGCTGTCATATAAACCGATCTTGGATCTTGACTTCTTGAGCCAATAGAGCCCGCAATTCTCATCCGATTTGGCTGAAATTTTGCTTCCATAACTGTATTAAGTATGGCCCAAATCGGTGCATAACCCGATATAGCTGCCATATAAACCGATCTGGGATCTTGACATCTTGAGCCTCTAGAGGGCGCAATTCTCATCCGATTTGGAACTTGAAATTTTGTATAATGGCTTCTCTCATGAGCTTCAACATACGTGTCTAATATGGTCTGAATCGATCAATAGCTTGATACAGTTCCCATATAAACCTATCTCCCCATTTTGTTCTTGAACCCCTACGAGGCGCAATTCTTATCCGAATGAACTGAAATTTTACACAAAAACTTCTGCAATGTTCAGCATTCATTTATGGTCCGAATGGGACTATAACTTGTTTTTACTTCCGACCTTATCGCAAATTCAAGTGGCTTGTGCTTAGAATGTGTAAAAGTTGTCAAATGTCAAATTAAGTTTCAAAGTTATAGTTATCAACATCCATTCATTTGCTTCAGCTTGTCTTCCAACATTTTCCTATGTTTATCATAAAGTGCTTCATTGAGCTTAGCTGGCTCCTTGAACGCTGACTACTAACTGCCTTGAAATTCAGTGTTAGATGAAAGTTACTCTTTTCGAAGCTGGCTTTGGGAAATCCATGTGGCCTCTACTATGGAATACCAAAAGTCCTGGAAAATGTTCTACCCATAGCACCAGCACACTCTCTGTTAACGTATACTATCCTGATCTAAACAAAAGGTACTGCCTATACCAAATTCATTATTTTGCTGTTTAATTCTTTGCTAACATTTCTGGACTTAATTTTTTACTTGTCATTGTCCTATTTTATAGGTAAAATCTATTTATAAATTTCGCCCATCCTTATAGATTTTTATTTAACCAAATGGCTGACATTAAAGAAATTCGTAAAATTGGGTAAAACCTTAAAGCAGTTGTCAGCAAAAATTTAAGCTCTGTTCTGCTGTTGTAGTTGTTGTGTAGTGAATAAAAACAAAAAATGAACGAACACATTCCAAAGGAAAAACCCATTAAAACTGGGTGGGTCATATAGTCAGCCAGCCAGCTAGCCAGTCAGTCAACCAGCCACACAAAAAGGGGGTCGTTTGGTGGGTGGTTGGGGTTATGATGGTTATAGGAAGTATTTACAGTTTTGCTTATGTACAACAACAGTCAAATAAATTGCATATAAAAGTATATAAGACATACATATATAGATATCTATTTATACGTACACACACAGTTTGTATGTACACTGAGACATACTAACACTCATGGTAGCAAAATGATAACAAAATATCACCAAATCCCTTCTGTTGTGTACTGTGCTATGGTTTGGGTATTACATACAAACATATAGCTCCTTAGTAGGGAGAGTGTGGCAAAGTAAGTGGCGTTACCTACATACAGACATTTCATTTTGCCTTGCAATGTAGGTGTGTTTGTGTGTGTGTGTGTTCCGGGGGGTTAAAGTTGGAGCAAGGGTTGTAAATAGGGAGTCGACTGCCTGCCTGTGTGGCAACGCAACGCATCGCAACATGGATGCCACAACACAACAGTCCAGTGTGGCAGGGCAAAGCATAAAAGAGTACTAAGAAAAGAACGAAAATCGATAAAATCAAGGGCAGACAATATACAAAATTAACAACAACCACTGCAACAACGGCACGAACATGTTGAAGCAGCAGCAGAAGAAGAAGAGCTCAGGCATGAAACAACAGCGGCTATAAGTAAACACCACGTGGGACAGAGAATCAAAACAATTTTCGACACGAAATGGTTACACCCGTACTAAATGAATAAAAAAATATATATTGCCAAAGAGAGAATGAATGACTTACAAGAAGACTTGTTCACAGTGAGTAACAGTGAGCGAGCTTCGAAAGGGAGACATGAATGGTATAAATTTAAACAGTGTTGCCAATAAAAGTAAACCAGCTTAGACTTAAGTTGAGTTCAAATTGCTAGTTTACTTTAAAGGTGAGTTAATTTTAAGGTTCGAAGATTTGAGGAATGAAAATATATATGGGAAATAAGTTGTTGACGAGATGATGATGGTGAATACACGGGGATTCCCATACACCTGCTTATATGTGCATGACTATCTACACTTTAGAGTGCATGCCAATATCTCGCGCCCCTTATATTGTAGATGTAGGTAGGCAGGATTTTATGGCATCATCTGTCGGTATCATAACGTTCTGTCGAAGTATTTTTATAGATGTAGGTAGGCAGGGTTTTATGGTATCATCTGTCGGTATTATTACGTTCTGTCGATGTATTTTTTTACCCGCCATGGGGTGGTGGGTAGATCTGGGACACCATAAAGTATATACCTTTTTGATCGTCTCGACATTCTGAGCCGATCAAACCATGATTTTCCGCCTGTCGAAATCACGATAGCGTTCAAATGCGTTAAGGTAGCCGCTCGAAATTTTGCACATATATTTCTTATTGATGTAGGTACTCGGGGACTGCAAATGATGTTGTTACCACATTTGTCAAGCTCCTATAGGTGAACAAACTCCTTCCGATCCATATGATTGACCGATCGCCGCGGGAACGTTATGGTCATAAGTTGTTTAAAGGCGCCATTAACTCGCCTTGAAGTATTGAAAATTATAGGCACTCAGTATTTAAGCAAGAGCCGTTTGCCGTTGGAGACCACCGTAGCATAGAGGTTAGCATGTCCGCCAAAGACTATCGGAAAAACAAATATTTCTTTCAACGGTGGTTTTCCCTCCTATTGCTGGCAACATATGTGAGGTATTATGCCATTTGAAAAATTCTCTCCAAAGAGGTGTCGCCCTGCGGCACGTCGTTTGGAGTCGACTATAAAAAGGAGGCCCTTTATCATTGAGTTTAAACTTGAATCGGTCTGCACTCATTAATATGTGAGAAGTTTGCCCCTGTAATAGAATTAAAAAATTTGAACGTGCCGTTGCCGACCGGTCTTTCACTGAGAACCTGCTCGATACCGCTGATTATCTGCAATTGCAATTACAGCTACTCCGTTTGAAGCATTCCACTTTCCGCTACCTGTGCAGTGCCGGGAAGACAGGAAATGAGCTATATTGGTTCAGATTTGGATATAGCTTGTAGTGTTTTGTTATGCCTTCCTTTTTACCAGAACCTATAGTGGTGGGTTTCCAAGATTCGTCCCTGCCGAACTTAGCATGTTTTTACTTGCTGACGCTGGAAGAGCGGGAAGGCGACCCAAGGTGGGGGGAGGACCTGTAGATCCGAATATAAACATTGCAATAGTTAATATGTGGAAGTCTCATTAACCTGTCTTGCATTGCCTAGTTATGACTTCCGTTAAAGTGCACAGAAAACAATGATATAGACCTCCTTTTTGTAACGGAGACAGAACCTGTCCGATTTGGCGGATGTGAACATTCGCAAATTGTTTGGCTTTTTAGAGCGTCCTGAATGATTCAACGGTAGGGACTAGAAGGCATCTTCCTTCTTCTGTTCCTATGGTATCACAATGGACGAAAACGTCCTTTGAACTGGAACAAGCTTGCTCACATAGTGGAGCTCCTCCACATGAAAATGTGGCTACAACAACAACAACGTCTAATTGAGGGAAATGGTTAGATTACGTTAGGTTAGGATAGTATGACATTTTAGTCCATTGTGATACCACAGTAGCGAAAGAGGAATCGAGCCCACGAGTCTCGCACTAATAATCCAAGCAAGCTACCAACTTGGCTACCGGGACGAAAATAACTACCACAGGAAATTTTGTATGATGTTTTTGTTGGTTTGAAGTAGTTATTGCTACAGAAAAATGAAACCGCGAAATTATGGCCCATTTTGACGATTTAGCAGTAAAGGCTAGAGTACTGCCGTCATTAAACTTGCTTAAGCCGAATCCTTTCGACGCAGTTCGAACGGTCGGTAGGACATCGAAAATCCTATGGGGAGATCCGGGCTATTACTAAAAGTAAATAATCAGGAGGTTAGAATAACTTCTGGTATCATAGGACTACGAGCATGTGTGTGAAGATAAATTCCGAATTTAACTAGCAGAGACACAAACCGCTTTGTTAACAGAGTGCAAGAGAGAGTAACAGAAGTATTAACAGAGATCCACTGAGGGGTTAGCAGAGCTCTGTAAATACTTAACAGAACCAAAAAACAGGAGATATTAATTAAATTTCTTACTTTTTATCAATTTTTTCAAATATTTGTAAAAAAAAATAAAACCATAACAAAATTTGGTGTAAAATATCAATGCTCAAATGCTGGTGACGATGTGTGCTTTCCAAAACATACCCTTATTCGAAAATCGAGCAGTTGGTTTTTTCAAATTCCTGTCTTTTTTAAAAAAATTCTCGAAAAAAATCTGGACAGGATAATGGCCAATGCTCCTGGAGGACATCTAAGAATTCTACAAAGTACTACCATACATCGTTGGAAAGGTGACAATGTGTGCTTTCCAAAACATGTCCTTATTCGAAAATCGAGCAGTTGGTTTTTTCAAATTCCTGCCTTTTTTAAAAAAATTCTGGAAAAAAAATCGGGACAGGATAATGGCCAATGCTCCTGGAGGACATCTAAGAATTCTACAAGGTACTACCATACATCGTTGGAAAGGTGACGATGTGTGCTTTCCAAAACATGCCCTTATTCGAAAATCGAGCAGTTGGTTTTTTCAAATTCCTGTCTTTTTTAAAAAAACTCTCGAAAAAAAATTTGGACAGGATAATGGCCAATGCTCCTAGAGGATATCTAAGAATTCTACAAGGTACTACTATACATCGTTGGAAAAGTGACGATATGTGCTTTCCAAAACATGTCCTTATTCGAAAATCGAGCAGTTGGTTTTTTCAAATTCCTGCCTTTTTTAAAAAAATTCTGGAAAAAAAATCGGGACAGGATAATGGCCCATGCTCCTGGAGGACATCTAAGAATTCTACAAGGTACTACCATACATCGTTGGAAAGGTGACGATGTGTGCTTTCCAAAACATGTCCTTATTCGAAAATCGAGCAGTTGGTTTTTTCAAATTCCTGTCTTTTTTTAAGAATTTCTCGAAAAAAAATCTGGACACGATTATGGACAACGCTTCTGGAGGACATCTAAGAATTCTACAAGGTACTACCATACATCGTTGAAAAGGTGACTATGTGTGCTTTCCAAAACACGTCCTTATTCGAAAATCGAGCAGTTGGTTTTTTCAAATTCCTGTCTTTTTTAAAAAAATTCTGGAAAAAAAATCGGGACAGGATAATGGCCAATGCTCCTGGAGGACATCTAAGAATTCTACAAGGTACTACCATACATCGTTGGAAAGGTGACGATGTGTGCTTTCCAAAACATGTCCTTATTCGAAAATCGAGCTGTTGGTTTTTTCAAATTCCTGCCTTTTTAAAAAAAATTCTAGAAAAAAATCTGGACAGGATTATGGCCAACGCTCCTGGAGAACATCTAAGAATTCTACAAGGTACTACCATACATCGTTGGAAAGGTGACGATAGGAGCTTTCCAAAACATGTCCTTATTCGAAAATCGAGCAGTTGGTTTTTTCAAATTCCTGTCTTTTTTAAAAAAATTCTGGAAAAAAAATCTGGACAGGATTATGGCCGACGCTCCTGGAGGACATCTAAGAATTCTACAAGGTACTACCATACATCGTTGGAAAGGTCACGATGTGTGCTTTCCAAAACATGTCCTTATTCGAAAATCAAGCAGTTGATTTTTTCAAATTCCTGTCTTTTTTAAAAAAATTCTGGAAAAAAAATCGGGACAGGATAATGGCCAATGCTCCTGGAGGACATCTAAGAATTCTACAAGGTACTACCATACATCGTTGGAAAGGTGACGATGTGTGCTTTCCAAAACATGTCCTTATTCGAAAATCGAGCAGTTGGTTTTTCTCCTCCAGGAGGATTGGCCATTATCCTGTCCAGATTTTTTTTCCAGAATTTTTTTAAAAAAGACAGGAATTTGAAAAAACCAACTGCTTGATTTTCGAATAAGGACATGTTTTGGAAAGCACACATCGTGACCTTTCCAACGATGTATGGTAGTACCTTGTAGAATTCTTAGATGTCCTCCAGGAGCATTGGACATTATCCTGTCAACATATTTTTTCTAGAATTTTTTTAAAAAAGGCAGGAATTTGAAAAAACCAACTGTACGATTTTCGAATAAGGACATGTTTTGGAAAGCTTCTATCGTGACCTTTCCAACGATGTATGGTAGTACCTTGTAGAATTCTTAGATATCCTCTAGGAGCGTCGGCCATAATCCTGTCCAGATTTTTTTTCGAGAATTTTTTTAAAAAAGGCAGGAATTTGAAAAAACCAACTGCTCGATTTTCGAATAAGGACATGTTTTGGAAAGCACACATTGTCACCTTTCCAACGATGTATGGTAGTACCTTGTAGAATTATTAGATGTCCTCCAGGAGCATTGGCCATTATCCTGTCCAGATTTTTTTTCGAGAATTTTTTTAAAAAAGACAGGAATTTGAAAAAACCAACAGCTCGATTTTCGAATAAGGACATGTTTTGGAAGGCACACATCGTCAACTTTCCAACGATGTATGGTAGTACCTTGTAGAATTCTTAGATGTTCTCCAGGAGCGTTGGCCATAATCCTGTCCAGATTTTTTTCTAGAATTTTTTTAAAAAAGGCAGGAATTTGAAAAAACCAACTGCTCGATTTTCGAAAAAGGACATGTTTTGGAAAGCACACATCGTCACCTTTCCAATGATGTATGGTAGTACCTTGTAGAATTCTTAGATGTCCTCCAGGAGCATTGGCCATTATCCTGTCCCGATTTTTTCGAGAAATTCTTAAAAAAAGACAGGAATTTGAAAAAACCAACTGCTCGATTTTCGAATAAAGTCATGTTTTGGAAAGCACACATCGTCACCTTTCCAACGATGTATGGTAGTACCTTGTAGAATTCTTAGATGTCCTCCAGGAGCATTGGACATTATCCTGTCCAGATTTTTTTTCCAGAATTTTTTTAAAAAAGACAGGAATTTGAAAAAACCAACTGCTCGATTTTCGAATAAGGACATGTTTTGGAAAGCTCCTATCGTCACCTTTCCAACGATGTATGGTAGTACCTTGTAGAATTCTTAGATGTTCTCCAGGAGCGTTGGCCATAATCCTGTCCAGATTTTTTTCTAGAATTTTTTTAAAAAAGGCAGGAATTTGAAAAAACCAACTGCTCGATTTTCGAATAAGGACATGTTTTGGAAAGCTCCTATCGTCACCTTTCCAACGATGTATGGTAGTACCTTGTAGAATTCTTAGATGTCCTCCAGGAGCATTGGACATTATCCTGTCCAGATTTTTTTTCCAGAATTTTTTTAAAAAAGACAGGAATTTGAAAAAACCAACTGCTCGATTTTCGAATAAGGACATGTTTTGGAAAGCTCCTATCGTCACCTTTCCAACGATGTATGGTAGTACCTTGTAGAATTCTTAGATGTCCTCCAGGAGCATTGGCCATTATCCTGTCCCGATTTTTTTTCCAGAATTTTTTTAAAAAAGACAGGAATTTGAAAAAACCAACTGCTCGATTTTCGAATAAGGACGTGTTTTGGAAAGCACACATAGTCACCTTTTCAACGATGTATGGTAGTACCTTGTAGAATTCTTAGATGTCCTCCAGGACCATTAGTCATAATCCTGCCCAGAATATTTTTTTATAAATTTTTCATTTTTCTCAGTACTACGGTAATAGATATTTTTAATTTGGTGTATTTGATTCAAAGCATTGATATTTTACTCCAAATTTTGTTATGGTTTTATTTTTTTTTTACAAGTATTTGCAAAAATTGATAAAAAGTAAGAAATTTAATTAATTTCTCTTGTTTTTTTGGTTCTGTTAAGTATTTACAGAGCTCTGCTAACCCCTCAGTGGATCTCTGTTAATACTTCTGTTACTCTCTTTCGCACTCTGTTAACAAAGCGGTTCGTGTCTCCGCTAGTTAAATTCGGAATTTATCTTCACACACATACTACGAGCCCACTTTTGCAAAATCGATGCGGCAGGTGGTGGTATGTGTAGGGCATGTGGGGAAGATGATGAGACGTTGGAGCATTTCCGTTGTCATTGCCGGCTTTCGCGGGTACCAGACACCGGCATTTAGGCAATACCAGACATGAACCAACTTAGGGGCGAGGCATGGAAAAATTTAAGAATTTTGTAAGTAGCACGGGATTCCTTAATTAGATTTTCTTTTTCGAGGTTACTTTTTGGTATTCAAAGCGCACAACAAACCTACTACTGGCTTAGGTGTATGTCCGTGGTGGCATTGGTCGGATTAATATCCGCACACTTTTTTCAACCTAACCTTTGGCCCAGTTAGCCAATTCAGGCCTCTACAGAACTCAAGAATGGGGAGAGGACTTAGTGCCTCGACGGAATTCAACTCCTACTCTTCATTGCATAACATGCAGAACTCTGTCTCTTAAGTGAAATGGCTTTGTCTCGAGTCCAGTCTATGCGTAGGAATGAGTTCTACTCTCAAAGGTCTTTCATTGGAGTCTATTTTTTCCTATTGCCCGATTTGCAGGGGTGAGATATCAGAGGTACTTGGTCCCAAAATATTAGATTCGTACTCCCAGAGATCTTTTATTGGATTCCTATATTATCCCCATCGGCATACACGTCGTGTTGGGCGTTTTTTGGGGTGGGCCGGAAGTCATAATTGATCCCCATTAGTAATATCAGATACTTACTCTACTTCCAAAGATATTTTGTTTGAGCCCTTATTGTCCCAAACAGTCGACATGTCCGTTAGGGGTGTTTAAGGGTGCCATGTTCCCCTAGGTTCTTTGACAAACTAAATTTGCCTTAAATCGGTTTAACCAACTGCTATTTCATAAAATTAGGTTAAAAAAGTCTGATTGAAATTTAATATTCATTGAAAATTGTGAATGAATTTTTGTTTTTGCTATATTTGCTTGGCAACACCTCAACACAACATTGCCAGGCCTTGCGTTCCCATTTATTGGCAAAACACACAAATATTGCCACTGCCTTAAAGCAGGTATTAGATTGGGTTATTTTTAAAGCAGTTATGCTTCGGAAGAGCATTCCTTGTAACTACTTACAACATGGCGAGTGAAAGGACAATTTATTATATATATTTTTCCTTGATCCTTTTTGTTTTGTTAATAGAATGTGGTTGAATGGCGAAGAAGGGCCAAGAGAAGAGTACGACGAAAAAATTAAGAGATTCGCTGCAAATGTGGTAGTGGGACGTCCTTCCTAATGACAAGGGGAATGAGAAAATAAATGATACTTTCAAAACTGAAATTATAGAGCAGCAGCCGCCCTAGCAGCATAGGTTCTCTTTATAGTTGGGTTGGTAGGGTTGTTCCAAATTGTAAAAAACGAGGCTCTTTAAAAGTAGAAGGAGTCAGTAATAACAAGGCAAAAAAGCACACATATGGGGTTTTTCAGAAACATAAAAGGAAAATCCCAAAAGGAAATCACTATCTAAGGGCCTACTCATATGTGTATACACATATTCACTTAAGGGCGTTGAAATATGGATAAATTGAATGGAATTTATATTATAATATATTTGTTAAATAATATCAATTGCATTATTCTTAAATTATAGTGGGAAGGTTTTTTTTTATTTGTTTTTAACTATGGTGTAGATAAGAAGTTTCTTGTTACTTAAAAATATGCACCACATTTTACATATTGCCCAAAAAGTAACTGCGGATTTTTCATATAGTCGGCGTTGACAAATTTTTTCGCAGCTTGTGACTCTGTAATTGCATTCTTTCTTCTGTCAGTTATCAGCTGTTACTTTTAGCTTGCTTTAGAAAAAAAGTGTAAAAAAAGTATATTTGATTAAAGTTCATTCTAAGTTTTATTAAAAATGCATTTACTTTCTTTTAAAAAATCCGCAATTACTTTTTGGGCAACCCAATATAATTTATGAAAATCTGATGTTGTCATATAGTATAGATTGGAGCATTAATGTAATTTTCCTTACTTGTAAAGGCTTTTACCAGTGATCTGATCAATTCTAAAAGAAAATTTAATATCATAATTATAATAAATTCTTAAGCTGCAGACATTTTACAATAAAATGATAAAATATCAAGCGTTTGTTGATCGTTTCTGTTCGACGTATCTATCAGTGGGTGTAAACGCTCCATCATTGTTTATTATTAAATTCCAATCGTTCAACATGAATTTTTCTAGTGTTGCCATATGGCAACTCCATTTCTTGCGGTATTACAGTTTTCTAACGGTAAAATTACATTCGCAACGTCATTCTGCTACAAGCTTTACATTTTGAAACGTAAGATAAGTACATAACGTTGTATCCATATAAAAAAATCCGACATATTAGTTTTTTTTTTTTCAAAATTTACTACGGTTGTCAATCGTAGTTTTTATTGTTTTGTAAAGGGTGATTTTTTTTGAGGTTAGGATTTTCATGCATTAGTATTTGACAGATCACGTGGGATTTCAGACATGGTGTCAAAGAGAAAGATGCTCAGTATGCTTGGACATTTCATCATGAATAGACTTACTAACGAGCAACGCTTGCAAATCATTGAATTTTATTACCAAAATCAGTGTTCGGTTCGAAATGTGTTCAAATTTTGACAAATTTTGTTCAGCGATGAGGCTCATTTCTGGTTGAATGGCTACGTAAATAAGCAAAATTGCCGCATTTGGAGTGAAGAGCAACCAGAAGCCGTTCAAGAACTGCCCATGCATCCCGAAAAATGCACTGTTTGGTGTGGTTTGTACGCTGGTGGAATCATTGGACCGTATTTTTTCAAAGATGCTGTTGGACGCAACGTTACGGTGAATGAACACATTTCGAACCGAACACTGATTTTGGTAATAAAATTCAATGATTTGAAAGCGTTGCTCGTTAGTAAGTCTATTCATGATGAAATGTCAAAGCATACTGAGCATCTTTCTCTTTGACACCATGTCTGAAATCCCACGTGATCTGTCAAATACTAATGCATGAAAATCCTAACCTCAAAAAAATCACCCTTTATGTAGGTTGGCTTCAAGAACTGCTTTCTTTTCTTCAGATGACCGATTTGGGGCCATTTGGAGTCCAACTGATAGAAGGCTTTTTCCTACGAAGTCTGACCGGGACTTTAATCTGCTGTCAAGAGACCCTAGGACTTTGGTCTCAGCCTGATTGTGGTGTGGGACCCAAGTCTCGGATAGAGCTGTGTTCAGAGTGAAGTTGCGGAAAGGGTTTTAGGTAGTATTCCGATTCTTAACGAACCTCGCTGGTTTGGCCCGTGAGCGCCGGGATTCAAATTAAAGGTATATTTTTTGGAGTAATGTAAGAATATTATATTAAAAATTGGGTCGAAAAACTTAAAGGGGCGCCCCGATTCCAAAACTCCCCCAAAACAACCCAAATAGAAGAACTGGCAAAATATGGATGGCAATATTGATTTTTTATTTTTGGACTCAATATCGATTGAAATATTTCCTATCGATGCTATCGGCAAAGTTAAATTTTTTGTAACACTAAGCGATCCGACTCTGAGTGTATCCCATAAGATACATTTGGCCCATAGAGGGCACAATTTTCATCAGATTGGGCTAAAATTTTGTACAATTATTTCTCTCATGAACTCCAAATGACTATTAAAATATAGGTGATGGGAAATTAACGATAGTATCGATATTATTGAAAAATTTCGAATGTTGCGATTACCAATGGTTTTCCAGCTCTACCAAATATACCTATTTAACTAGTATGACATTAAAAATAAAAACCTTGGTATTTGGGAGTTGATTGCGATTATGACATTAAAACGTATGTAAAAGTATCTGAGGACGAGCCAGAGCGGGCTGAATTCAGCTTGTATTCCTATAAAAAATTTATTCTTAATAAGGTTTCACATTTATTATAGCAAAATTACAATTAAAGTTAAAAATTAGGACTTTATAATGGGGAGTTTAGTTTTTTTTCGAGGAAATACAGTTACTTGGAATTATAGTATGTTTTCGTTTTATCACATTGTTCCCACATTCGTCTGCAAATTGTGTTGAACAAAAAATTTTTTCTTCGAAGAAAATTTCGAATGTAATTCAAAAATCGGTCAAAATTAATGGTTGGTCCTGCCAGTGTTAAACAATTTCAAAACATGATTGTGTCGTGCTTCAAAATTTTTAGCAAATTTTCTTGTGTAGATGGGCTTCTTTTAAATTAATTTCCCTTTTTTTCTTTTCAGGTAAGATTTACAGAAATATAATTTTATATGTACCTATACATCTAAATACAATCGTGAGTACAGATGTCAAACAAATATAATAAGATGTGTTAACGATGCCGGTAGGTTAGGTTAGGTAAGAGTGGCCGTCCTTTGACAGACTCACTTAGACAATTTTAAGTCCATTGTGATACCATACAATCATCGATACAATCGAACCCACGACCCAGCTCTGCCAATCCGAGCAAGCTACCAACTCGGCAACCGGGGCGCCCAACGGTGCCGGTAACGTATATTTGAAACCTAAGACGAGTTATTTAGTGCGTATTTGCTTTTTTCCAAAAAAATTATCAAAATATTTCCTTATTTCATATGAGGTAAATAAGGTAGTTATTTATTATGGCGACAAAACCGAGCTCTCCTATATTTATTTTTAAATTTCCGCCATCAATAAATGATCGATGTAATAAACAATGACAGGGTTGTTATATATGTATGAATAAAATTTGTCATAGTGGCAAGACTATCGAAACTAGCACAAGGTAGATTTATAGTAGTTAAAGTAACACGATTATATCTACAGAAGGTAGATATACTCAAAAAGTATAGATATACAACCACAAAAATCGACGTTAAAACCGTTAGGCTCTCATAACGCTCAGATTTTATGGAGTACATTTTAATCAAAAATGAATAAAAAATCATGAAGATCGGGAATTTAGAATTTACAGAAGTTCAATACAAAATTATTTTGACATAATATTCCACAGTCTTAACAAGATTTCACTTCTTTTTTAAATATATGATATTAATCTCTGTTGTCATTAAAACTTTGCTCAAGTCATTTCATTTTAAACCTCTGTAAATGGGGTATTAAAAGTTTAAATCAAGCCATGATTGATGTGTAACACATTTAAAAATTTAACATAATCTCATTCTTATTCAGGATTAAATTTAATTAAAGAGAAAAAGAGACACCCACATCCATCCATAAACACACACACACAAAAATCTGCTGTCAACACACAAATTTAAGTAAAAATTGAATTCTATTTAAAGCAGCAAATGGCTTAAATTCTGCTTTAATATTTATGTAGAGCTATTCGTGTGTATGTATCTGCATATATATGTACTTGAATGCCATTTATATATACACAACTTTATATAGAAGCACATGTCAGTAAGTACATATATACCTACATACATACATACAGGGGAGGTAAATACAAAAGTTGATATACAACCACATAACATTACATGCTGCCGCTGCCACCCAAATCTCCCCAAACACCCAACTCCTCTTTATAGAGGTGTTCACTGCAGTGCAGTGCCATAGCTTAGCTTTGGCGCTAACGTTGGGCGCCACCTATTTCTGCCTTCCTGTCTTTCTAAACTCTGCTGCTGCGGCTGCCTTTTGTTCATCACTCAGAAACCAAACGAGGTTTTTGCTTTGGGTTCTGTTTTTGAGCAGTATTGTTGTTGAGTGAGTTCCCATTTATTATTAAAACCCAACAATTTATTTGTTGGTCTTATTCTGTGTTTTATACTCTACTCCACTCTGCTCGGCTTCCATTGTTGGGTGGTTTTCCTTTTGATTTCTTTTGTTTTCATTCACTCATTTTCAGCAGAAATTACATTATTAAAATTTCTTTTTTCGGTACAAATAGAATATGAAATGACACAAACAGTGTCTTTAGTGGTGTTCTTTGGGGCAAGTGGAGGGTAGATATAGTGCAGAGAGGAAGGCTTTATCCTTTGGGAGGTGGTCTGAATACAAAAGATTCCGCCTGTCATTTATCCTTTGACAACAATCCCTGCCAACCATAATGATGGCATGGTAGTTGGAAGAATATTACATCGTAAACGGTGTTTACTCAAAGACTCAGCTCCTCTATATCGAGTGAGAGAAATACATACATATATAAATTAAAGCATAATTTAGTTTAGGTTTTGCTGTTTGTTGTCGTTTTTGGGTATCTTTTGCGTCCATGGATTTAATCCATGAAAAATGTCATACATATATCTTTTTAATTTATTGTCTGACAAGCAGACTGTAATTAATGTTACAAAGATTTATCGCCACGCTATATGTATGTATGTATGATAATCTGCCTAAGGACGCTGAATTTGTTTTTTAAATTGAAAAATTTTTTTGTTTTCTAAGAAGTTTATTCAAGCAATTGAAAACGAGTTGTTTACTGACCTTACTCAAGTGAAATGTTTTTCAACCTTTACCGATAATTTCGAATTATAGTTAGAAGTGTGCAAGCAACAAAATTCAATCATTGTCTTTAATTACTAAGAAAACTTGAGTCAAGGAAAAAATAATCTTATAGGGGATTTAAATTGAGGAGGACTTCTTGAAAATGGTTTTCTTAAATGAAAGCAGACTTTTATTTCCAGACTTGTCTGAAAAGAATCCATAATATAGCCGAAATATTTTCTTATAAAATCTTAGAGATTAGTTTATCAAATTTTGGTACTTCTAAAACTATATTACAATAGAATTTCTTTCAATAAGTTTGGGGATATGTCTCAAATAGTTTGAGGACATGTCTGAAATGGTTTGGGGACTTATTTCAAACAGTTTGAGGACATATGCCAAACGTTTCAAGCACATGTGTCAAACATTTTAATTACATATTCAAAATAGTTAAACAAGTGCCAAACAGTTTAAGGACCTGTCTCAAACGGTTTGAGGTCATTTCTCAAACATTTTGAGGAAATCTCTCAAACAGTTTTAAGAATTGTGTAAAGCAGTTTAAGGACAGTTTTAAAACAGTTTCAGGACATGTACCAAACAGTTTGAGGACATTTCTCAAAAAGGTTAAGGATTTGTATCAAACAGTTTGAGGACATGTCTCAAACAGTTTTAAGACATTTCGCAAACAGTTTGAGGACATGTTTAAATCAATTGTGTGTGTGCGCCGCACTGGCAGTCAGAAGGAGTTCCACTTAGGTTCTCATTTCTTTGTTAACCTGTCTGATTTAGCGGATGTGATCATTCGCAAATTGTTGGGTTTTTTAGAGCGATCTGGATGACATCTTCCTTCTTCTGTTTATGTGGTATCACAATGGACAAAAACGTCTAAGTGTGTCTGATGGCAGACTGCCACTTAAACTTAACCCTAAATCATTTTGAGACATGGCTCAAACAGTTCGAGAACATTTTTTGCTTGTCGCAAATAGTTTGGGAGCAAGTCTCAGTTTGAGGAAATCTCTCAAACAGTTTGAAGGCATTTCGCAAACAGTTTGCGGACATGTTTCATTCAATTTGAGTACTTGACATAGTTTAAACGGTCTCAAACAGTTTAAGGAATTGCCTCTAAAAGTTTAAGAACATGTCTTAAATACTTTAGAGGCTTGCCTCAAGCCAAATAGTTTAAACATATGCCAAACATTTTGAGGGCATTTCTCAAGCTGTAACAATTTGAGGAATTGTGTCAAACTGCTTGGGGACATGTCTCAAACGTTTTGCGGAATTGTTTAGTTTAGAAATTATCTTAAGGATTTTGGGGAAATGTCTCAAACAGTTTGAGAACATTTTTTATTTAATTTGAGACATGGCACAAACAGTTTGAGGACATGTCTCAAATTATTTGAAGGGAAATTGGGTGTGAGGACATTTCACAAACAGTTTGAGGACTATTTAGGAATTGTGTTACGCAGCTTGAGGACATGTGTCAAACAGTTTAAAGTGTCTCAATGAGTTTAAGACATGAATTCGCTTCAGGAACTTAGCCCTCTTTTAATTTTGGGCTACTGTAGAAGCATGAAGTGGTTGATAGGGCAAAGTCTTCGTGTATACCCACCACCGAAGTATTGGGGCTATAGTAATATAGTCATTCCGTTTATAACTCCTCGAAACATTGATCTGCGACTCTATAAAATATAAAGGCATATTCTTGAGCGGCTTGAGATACTAAGCCGAAATAGCTATGTCCTTACGTTTGTGGCAATCGTGATTTCGAATATTGGTCCAACGTATAACGATATCCCAAATAAAGTGGTCCTTCAATTTGAATTTTGTGCCCTTAGAAACGTTAATTGTTATCCGAATTTGCTGAAATTTTGCTCGTGGAGATTTGTTAGGACTTACAACAACTGTGTGTTTAATAACCTGACACAGCTCCCATATTTAATTTGACTTCTTGAGCTCCTATAAGCCGGAGTTGTCCGATTGAGCTGAAAATTTCCACGTAATGTCCCTTTACACGACTTCCTGCAATTTTTCCAAGTATGGTCCGAATCAGTCCATAACCTGATATAGCTCCCATATAAACCGAACTCCCTAGAAATTGTCTGAAATTGTTAGCGTAGTGTTTCGTTACGATTTTCAACAGTCGTGCCAAGTATGGTCTAAATGGGTCTATAATTTAAAATTTTGCCTGATTAGGCAGAAATTTGGTGTGTAAAAATTTTTAGCAGAACCCATGATAGAGGGCTCTCAAGATTCTGCTAGGAGGAACGTAGCACGATTTTGCTTGCATTTTTCTACCAAATTTGGGGACATTTTTTCTCAAAATGAATTGGGACCATATTGTCTATGGTAATTTTTTGCGGGGCCGGAGCATAAACATGGTGGCAGTTTCCCATACAGAAGGGAACGACTGAAACTTTGTTGGAAAAATCAATTGCAGTAAGTCAATTAGAAGCTGTTTAGAGATTGAGACATGCTCAAAATTCTTTATGAATTTTTGGGCTAAATTTGGAGGCCTTTTTCTTAATACAAATTGCTACCACATTTCCCAGGACAACTTTTCAGTTTTTCATACACAAGGGAAAGACTAAAACTTTGGCGGAAAAATCAATTGCAGTATATCATTTAGAGGCTGTTTAGAGTTTGGGACTTTTTCAAGATTCAAAATTCTTTTCAAAATGTAATTTTGGGCTAAATATGGAGGCCTCTTTGTTATTATAAATTGCGACTATATTTCCTGGGACAATTTTTCAGTTTTCCATACACAAAGGAAAGACTACAACTTCGATGGAAAAATCAATTGCAGTATGTCATTTGGAGGTGTTAGAGTTTGGGACTTTTTCAAAATATGTCATTTAGAGGGTGTTTAGAGTTTGGGACATGCTCAAAATTTTTAATGCAATTTTGGACTAAATTTTAGGCCTTTTTCTTAATACAAATTGCGACCATATTTCCTAAGGCAATTTTTCATCTGGTTTTGTTTTTTCTGTGACTCGTAGTTGAAGAATGGAGCAGGTTGTTGTCTGATTATATACTGCTAATATAACCTAACAAAATTCCAAGTTTGAGGATTGATATTAAACTAAAAGTTTTCTTCCACACCTCTTTAATCTCTTATGCTGACAGACGTCTTTGGGCTTTGTTTACCAGTAAAAAATTATATTAAAAATACTTTATCCCCATCAATGGTATAACAGACGTCACATCTTTGATTTGACGCTAAGAGAAAATTCCGACACAATTTATTTATTAATTTTTTTAAATTCTTGCTTTGAGCATTAGTTGAGAGAATGAGAGAAACAGGGACTTTTATTAAATCTTCCAGGCTCACCGGTATTTCCTAGAAATCATTTTTCCTAGAAATCATTTTTCCTAGTTTGGTTCTCGTTTTCCATGGAGATTTTAGGTCTTCTTTATTGGCCATCTTTTTCTTCTCTTACCTATATATCTCCTCTTTAATACTCACTCTGGTGGCATGTTTATGTTCGTTTGTTTTGGTCCTTCGACTTGACTCTTTATGGTGAGCGGCTTGTGTTCCGCTTTTCCAAGAATTTTTCTCTATATAAATTTTGCCATTATTTTTGTTTCTCTTGCTGTCGCTGCCTCGACCACTGCTGCTGCTGCTACTGCTTCTGTTATATCAAATCATGTTGTGTGTCTGTATGTGTGTGCTTGAGTAGGAGATTGGGTGGTGGTGGGTTGTGTGTGTGTGTCTACTTAAAATTGGTTCGCATGCCCTAAAACATCGTTGATGTGCCAAAGTTATGGGTGGTTGGTTGTATGGGTGGGGGAGGTATGTAAGTTCCTTCTCTTGCTTTGTGTATGTTGATTTCCCTTTGGGAGGATTATTTTGTGCTCTTCTTTGGAAAGTTTTGTAATTTTGTTGATGATGATGGCGCGGGTGTGTGTGTGTGTGTACATGTGCCTGAGCCTGAGAGTGCAAATGGTTTTTGCTTTACCCATAGGGTGTTGATGGTGGGGGGTTCGAGGGTGTCGGCTTTTAAGGATTTATGCTGTCGTTAAGGACTCTGTTGTTTTTTTTTTATTTTCATGAGTTTTTGCTGCCTTTGCTTATTGCTTGCTACTACTGCGGTTCTTGTCGTTGTTGCTGCAGCTTAATGTGTTTTTACTTTGGACCCATCATCCATGTGTATACGTGCACGTCTGTTGCGATGGCAGTGTGCTGCTTTGCTACTGTTCTGTGCTCTACTTTAGTTTGCCAACTGGTATTTACTTTGGCATCTCCTCTACTCTGCTCTGAGCTGCGTTGTGTTGCGCTGCTTTTCTCTCTGCCTCACAGGCTATAATAAAGACCAGACATACAATACTTATGTACATACATATACATTCACATGTATATATAGGTATGTATGTATATACACAAATGCAAATTTTCCTATCTATGGGTATGACGACACTCACACTTTCCTACTTTGTAATATTGTTTATAGTTTGCCATGGGTATGTATGTATATATGTCTATAGTGGCATATTCCATTCTACTTATATTCATTTCATCCTTTTTCATTTTTGCCTCCAACATCCTTTCCTTCCTGTCTCCAACTTATTTCCGTGGCTAGTGTCTTCCCCCGCCTGCGCTCCTGTTTTTTTATATTAGCTTTGGCATCTGCAATTTTTCGTTAAAATTGGACATTGCTTTAAATTAAAATTTAATGTTTTATGAGGCAGAAAATTGCCACAGCCAACTTTTCTGCAAATTCAAAAAGAGTGAGAGAGTTTTTTTCATTCTAAATGGAAATTTCGTCTTTAAAGATGCCCTTTACTAATTGATAGAAATTAAACGAGATGTAACAGAAAATAGTAATGAAATTTAATAAAATGACCAAGACTTTACCAAAATGTTACATTATCCCAAGCTCCCAAGTGAAGGGAGCCTCTAAGCTCTCCCAAGATGAAACCAAAGAACATGGTGCTTTGTGGTTTGTAAGAAAAATGTATAAAGAGTCGAGTCCACTGATCTGCCCCTAATGTATGCAGGTTGGCTTCTAGAGAAGTGGGACACCCCCAGCTTGGTACTTTTAGAGAAGCTCAGAATACTTTTCAAACTTATAAAAAAGAAAACGGAGGGAATTCTTGTGCCTAAACTGAATTGGAAAAGTATCAGAAGGGAACTGAATGCTCTATACTCCTGTCATAACTCAAAAAGTAAGGAGTAGGAAGCTTAAGCCAGGGACATTGCACCGAACGTTTATCTTGAGCAGCTGTACCTTCAGCAGGATGATTGACAAGTTATCCTGTACCGCGGCATTATTGTTGTTAAATAAGCCACTGATTTTCTCCATTCGATAGAGTTGATTGTTCGGGACTGCAATTGCCGCTGCTCCGTATAAATACGGAGCATACCACTATCCGTAACCTGTGGACGAGCCCGGTAGCTCCCTGTTGAGATTCTCATGATAACGATGGACAGAGGGCGCAAAGGAAGGTGACCCGAGGGAGCGCTAAGTGCCATTCTCGATCTTATGCCAATGCAACTTTATTTTTGTTGTGCGAAAATCGATCTTAGGTTGAGAGAGTCGAAAACCTGATGTTCCTCAACTATGGGCATTCTTCTATTCTGAAGGGGTCAGACAATTCGTCTTGGCGAAAGCCTGTATGTGTCACTACTAATTATGTTTTAGGGAAGTCATTCCTTGTTCACGGGTTGGATGTATGTTTTTTTTAGACCAGAAAGAAATATCTTGGCTGGGGTATCCCACCTCTGCCAGGACCTTACATATACATAAATGGGTCTAAATTGGATGGATGCAACGGGCGTTATATAGGCTCGGAGACCACAGTGCCGAAGAGGTTATAATATCCATATATAACGTTATACAACTGTGTTCAAATCCTAGCGAGTACATCAGAATGTCCCAATATGCGTGAAAAGTCTGGCGGCTTTGAAGACTGCTGTCGCACAATGGGAGAAAATTGAAAAAAAAACTAATGAAAAGTATGGTGTATGAGAACGGGTAGAGTTATCTCTTTAAAAATTGGAATGGTTAGAGCTGATGTGTAAGCGAGTTTGTGTGCAAAATGTCAAATTTAGCACATGTTGAGTTGTACTATAGCAAATGTAATTTTTTTCTTTTAGAGCGTGCTCTATTCTTTCTGACAAAGACATAAAGAAATCAGCTGTTTTTGTTGTCTGCCGAATGAAAGTTACCCCAAATTAAATCGTTTTCACAAATTTATGATTTAACCAGCTTACTCACAACTTTAACAATTTTTGCGCATAATAAATCAGCTTTTGCTCAAACGAAAATAACATACAGGTGTGATAGGTAAGATAATGAATCGTATGTAAATTGACAATTTTGACAAACATTTTCAATTACATATGAATACAACGAGTAACATGTCATTAGTCATCTACATGCCCTTTAGACTTGTCGAACCTAACCTAAACTTGCCTAGTGTAAATCAGAACATACAGTAGAATCTCAGCAAACAAAAATTTTAAAGTTTGCCAGAAAGAAAAGTTTCGTGATATTTGATACAGATATACAGACTCACGAGAAGCTTTAATTTTTGATTTGCTCCCCTCTGGGAAGAAGTTAAAAAGCCATTTTTGATTTTCTTTTAAAACATATCCCGATTTCATTTCCCCTCCTTCCACAAGTTTTTGTTTTTGTTCAGCAATTGTCTGTCAATCGAGAAAATGTTATAAAATGGAATATTCTTTTATGTCTTTAGTTAAGTAATATGGATTTTTTTTCTCTACATACATACACGATTCTTTGCGTCCTCCTCATCCCTGCCCTCTGTTTATTTTCCAGTCCTAGTGACCTGAATTTTCCGTCGCATACAAAGCTCACTAACTACATTTGCATAATTTATGCAAATATAGGTTAAATATAAAAACGAAAGCATTTGCATGTTTCATATGTTCAACAATTTCCATTTGTTTACAAACATAGAAATTTATGTCAAGCCTTTTGCAGTATATATTTGTTTAGGACTTTGTTGTTGTTCGAGTTTACTTCATTATAGAGGTGTGCATGTGAGTCGAGAGTAGTCGTGTCACGCGTTAATCACGCTTGAGTCACGTGATTCGTGAGTGAGTTCCAAATCTAATCACGTGATCGTGCGTGAGCTTGATTTAATTAAAATTCTTCTTGCGTGAATCACGACCCACGAGCAAATCACGAACCATGAGTTATCACGACTCATAAGAAAATCACGACTTAAGGATGGTATTCTATTTTGCAAAAAAAAATATTATTCGCTTCATGGAAAAATATTTTTCAATCGTGATTCGCAAGTCTTCCGTGAGTTGTGGTTTTTTTGTGAATCATGCTTCCTGAGCCGTGCGTGTGTGAAATTTTGGTCTCGTGAGCGTGAGTGAAAATTTACTCACGTGCACATCTCTATTTCATTATGCCGACCATAGAAACTATAGAGGCAATCCTTCACAAGCATATGTAACAGTTGCTATTGCCACATATGTATGGCCCCTCAGTAATAACAACTACTTGCTAGTGGTCGACTGACTCATTAACTAATATTTCCTTAATTAGTGCAACAAACGTGCAAGGGTCACGCCTCGCCGGACGTATGTACATATGTCCACCAAACAACAAGGTTGTTGCCTGAGGCGTTTCGCCTTGTATCAAGTTCAAATTAAATCTTTAAATTGCGTGCGAAATAATGATTAAATACCCACAGCACCAACAACAACCACCTCTCATGCAGCATTTGAAGTCAGGCGACAACAATGGCGCTGCGATTCCTAAGAAAACCACTAAAATAAAAAGTGGTCATAACTTAAAAGAGAAATACTTTTAATAGCTACAAAAAACACTGGTGTAGTTTAGTTTTTTACAGGTGGAAAAAAAATTAAATAACAAACACCTGTAGATTTTGTTTCTCTACGAAAAGGTTGCGTATTAAAAGGGTTAACAAAGTGGATAAATAGTTCGCGATGATTTTACCTTTATTATTGTAATATATTTTACTTAAATGTTTCGATTCGTGATGTTGCTTGGTTTGCAATAGCCCATAGACCAATTTTTTGAAAACATTTTCATAAACCCCAAAACTTTTACTGAATATTTGATACGTCCATAATCCTTTGTGATGCCTCAGGAACTTGACCCAATCAGAAACCCAATAACTTGTCAACATTTACAATAACTTGCTAAAAATTCACGATAACTTGTAAATATTTACAATTATATGCAAAAATTCACAATAATTGGCAAAATTTTACAATCACTTGGGAAAATTCACAATAATTTAGAAATATTCACAATTACTTGCGAAAATTCACAATTATTAAGAAATATTCACAATATATAATTTTAGTACATAGAACTTTTTCAAAAGAAAAGAAACTCAAATAGAACTCCTATTAACGTTCACACACCTATCAGATTTTTCTTCTTCCTCATATCATGTTTCGACGATAGCCTTCCTTCAGTATCAAAAAAACTTTTGTGTGTAGAAGACAACTTGTTTTCCTAACTTCTGCATTAGACGTTTTAGGTGGAAAATCGAAAGACTCCGTCACCGCCTATGGCGCTGAACGCTTGGGTTCGAATCCTGGTGAGAAAATCGGGAAAATTTTGTCTGCGTTGGTTATCCTCTTCTAATGCTGGCGACATTTGTGAGGTACTATGCCATGCAAAAACTTCTCCGCAAGGAGGTGTCCTACTGCGGCACGCTGTTAGCACTCGGCTATTAAAAAGAGATCCCTTATCATTGAGCTTAAACTAAATGCAAATTTGCTACTAACTAAGGACCAGGGAGTAACTTCTCACATTTCACTGAGTGCTGTCCGATTCAAGTTTAAGCTCAATGACTTTTTATAGCCGAACGGCGTACCGCAGTAAGGTACGGTGGCCTCCTTCTAATGTAAGGTACCTCAGAAGGAGGCCACCGTAGCGCAAAGGTTATGACGCTGAACGTCTGGGATCGAATCCTGGCGAGAACATCATGAACATTTTCAGCGGTGGTTATCCTCTCCTAACGCTGGCGACATTTGGGAAGTACTGTACCATGTAAAAAGGTCCCTTATCATTGAGCTTAAAATTTGAATCGGACAGCACTCATTGATATGTAAGAAATTTGCCCCTGTTCCTATATGGAATGTTCATGGGCAAATTTGCATTTGAAAGATATCTCAGAAAGGTCGTCAGTATTAGGAGGGGATAACCACGGTGATTTTTTTTTTATGTTCTCAAGACAGGCGTTCAGCGTCATAGACGGACATGCTACCAGTTATGGAATGTCATAGTATGGGCGCATATCGCAAACGCGCAATGGCATACTTCATCTTACCATAACTGCTAACCTCTGCGCTTCAATAGCTTTCCAGATCGTACTACTGAATCAGTAAATATTCGCCTGTGTGATCTACTTGGTAAGGTGGATGTTTACCTCGTAAGTGGGCCATGGTCGGATTCTCTGGGTTGCAAAGAGTGGCCAAAACCATACGACGGAGTATTTCAAGATACAGGGTCTTAATTATTCTGGAACAGAGAAATCAAGACTTCGGATTGCTGATAGTAGTCCTGACTGGTCATTGCAATGTCAGGTATTTGACGTCGCACCAGAAACAGACGGAGGCAAACTTCTGCTTGGTGTGGATCCACGAAGAGGAATTGGCGGTCGACTTCTTTTGAACCATTCCCCCGCATTTGCAGGGAGAAAACAGCTTCGTTTCCTTTTTCTGAAGCTGTGGGTTGCAGAGTGGTAATGCCCATATGAACGAGTATTTCAAGAATCTGGATTTCACTGAAAACGATGACCTCGGAATACTGATAAGAGTCCTGCAATGTTAGGTCTTCGCGCTGTATGCTGCGGAGGACACGGGGGAGTGGACACAGGATTATGGATGAAAACCATTTTGGGCCTCTCGTCATTCTAGATTATTATAGAAGCCCCTATACTAGAGAACTCCTTCTTGTTTTCTTTGCTACTTTCTGCTTATTTATCTCCTGTTTCCTTTATATTTTGCCTTGTGCATTGGTTTTCCCCTTTCCAATGCACAATCTGCTATCTTTAAGCATAATTCGTATTTTAATTTACTGTATATGGTTCTGCTGCCTTGCACCGCACGGTTGATATCTATCTGTATTCTTTGCATTTTTTCTCTTCTTTCTCCCAGTTTCCATGTGAAACGTGTACCTTTCAACCTAACCTAGTATTTGCGCGTAAACCGCGCAAATCCAGGACCTCCTCCAGTTGTTAACAATTTCATGGGAGCCGATTCAAATTAATCTCTTTTGGGGATCAAAGTTCATCTGAAATGTACCTTGCTAACGAATTTGGTAATGATTGCGAGCCAAAGAAACGAATCTTCAAAATAAAGATACTATCTTTAAATTTAAGTACATACATACTAATGGACAAAACCCGCCAATGGGAATTGCTATCGCTGAATGTTTTTAATTTTACCTTACAGATGACTTTTTTTTAACATTTACAGACACTCCTATTTGTAATGCATTTATTTATCTTCAACTAAGGTACATCGTTGTCCTTGTACTAAAGTCAATTTCCTAACGTTCAATGATATTTAGACTTTCATTAAAAGATTTTTGGCTAAGATTCAAAATTAAGGATATATTACACTACCAAGTCTTTCACCAGAAGAATTGTTTCATAAAAAATGTTAAAACTGGTCATTTTCAAATTAAGTTCGGCATCCTTGGGTCGATTCTTTAAAGTGATTTCAATATTATAGTGCAAGATTCAAATCGGTCCAAAAATGTTCCATTAAGCAACAGCATGGATTCTTCTTTCATATCAAACAGTGCTGTCCGATATAAGTTTCAAACCAAATCATTTTTTAGCCGATTCCGAACGGCGTGCTGCAGAACTACACCACATAGTAGAGGAGTTTTAAAAGGCTATAGATTTGATGTCGCCAACATTAGCTAGGGGGCTATCCCTAAAAGCTAGTACTGATTTGATTGCGATATTGATGCAGCGACATGTCGCCTCTATTTCGCTCGTGGAAAACAGTATCACTTCTACGGAATATGTTCGTGTTTTTTTATAATGCGTTTTGACAGTTGTTCGGCCGAGAAGATGAAGTCTGTACTAGGCTTAAGGAATGTTTTGTAATTTAAATAAGATTCCTACCTATAATACTTTTATTGCCGATTTTCACCTGTTTTACTCCATTGAAACAAATATCATTTTTGTATGTTTTTTTGTAACCAGTTTTACTTTACTGAATACATTGAGGGTGTAGGTCCTTCTACTTCCATCTTCTCTCGCACAGTTAATAAAAAGACGACATTATCCATATTTTATGGTGGCACACGACATAAAATGCCATATGTCGCGCTGCTGCGATGCGCACGAGTTGAGTCTGGTCTGGGATGACACAAAAAATAACAGCAGTAACTGTTGTCAACCTGAAGCATTGGCGGAGAGAGAGAGAGAGAGTAATACAACAATGACAGTAGAGAGAAAGGGAGAACGAGAAAGTAGTGTATGCAGTCAAGGAACTAAAACAGGTCTAAATTACTACAATGTTGATGATAATGATGACGAACAGGAAGATTATCTCCCCATTCATTCCGTTCGTAGACAAAAGTAACAAATAAAATCATGAAACAATTGCTGTGTTTTATTTTAGTACTGGATAGACAAGGTGTGAAGGGCTAAAATAAACTGCAAAAAATCATTTCCAGTGCAAGTCTTTTTGTTTTTCATGAGGTGGTAACGCCTTTTGCCAATCTGTCAAAACAATACGAGGAAAGAAGTGTTATTGATTGTAAAAGTACGTTTACATTGATCACTAAATCCTGATTTCTGGTCTTTTCGAGATTTTACTGCTAAATCCTGTGTTTTTTTGTTGGCTTTACCATACAAAAATAAATCGGAATTTTGCACGATTTATATTTATGTAAATCCCAAATAAAACCGATTTTATGTCTGAATAATCGATAAAAGTACCAAAATATGCAACGTACCAATACCAGACATAACTAACTTAGGGGAGTGGTATTGAAGATAATTAAGAATTTTGTAATTACCACGGAATTCCTAACTTTAAATTTTCGGATGCTTTAGAACCATTTTTGTCGCTTAAGGAAATTTGCCACGATGATATAGGGATATTTCTTTTTTAGCCAATCGAATCAAGTTATTGCTTGGAGATGGTAAGAGGGCAATATCAATTCATATTTAGAAACAGCTACCTCATGCACAAGTCGCCTTATTTGATTTATTGAGCCTCTAGAAAGCTTTGGAGAGACATAGACACCCGATACTTGGCCTCTGAATTCTAAAATGAGATTAGTGCTTAACTCCCAGGTATCTTTCATTAAAGTCCCATATTGTTCCGATCGGTCTGTATGGCCGTTTGGGGATTTTTAGGGTAGGGCGTTCCCCCTAGTTACTTGACTCGAAATCTGATTTGTGTTTTTGGGTAACTATCATTGTACAGTCACAAATTCGTCGAAGTACCTCCGATATATGTATATCTCCTCAGCCTTCATCTTCCATTAAGGTATAAGAGATACTTCTCCCTTATTACAGAATGCAGCCCGATTAAAATTTTAGCTCACCGATGTGAAGAGTTTGAATGGCGGATTACATAGCGACGCCACTTCGTATAGATACTTAGCTACCATATATACCTCACAAATATGCTGACCTCTGCGCAACGGTGGCCGCCTTCGACGTCGGTTAGGCTTAGAACCAAAAATTGTTTTGGGGTTTCTTCATTTACATTTTCATCACACAGTTTTGTAATCTGTAATCGGCAAGGAATAAAATTTCCAGAGATATATTTTGTGTACCTGCACTCCAATATTCTTGATATCTTTATGTAAAACTTAAAAGTACTCTTACTGTGCTAAAATAACCTTTTTAGTATCATTTTAAAATTTGTTTTCCATCCCTGGTATGGATGTGCGTGACATGCACATTCACGAATTACATGCGTATTCGTGAAGATTTGTGCAAGCATTTTATAAGTAATTGGTTTCAATTGCCATTCACAATAGAGGATTTCTGAGAGTAGCCACAATTATTTGTGAAAAACATCATGGCAATCCTGACAACGATATTCTATATAAGAGTCTAAATCCAACCAAAGAGTCAAAGTCATACAAAATCGCTAGCGGCGAAATCAAAGAGTCGTAGATTCTGAAGTCAAATTTGAAGGGTGAATGAGAAACAGCGAGACGATTAAATAACATCTTTACCACGATGTTATTTAATTATACACTTTTTAATAACTTACAGTACACGATTTAAACATGTGTATAACAGTATTGCAATTTTATCACTTGAAAAAAATTTGTATACTTTTGGTAAATCTAACATACAAACATCTGCAATTTTGTAAACATGTAAGTTTTTGCATGTATTTTTTTTTTTTAAACTCTCTGAAAATTGTTGGCAACGTAACGCAATTTCATGACAATGTGGCAACCTTTTCAATGAGAAATATGCTAGGAGAAGAGAACATTGACAGCGACGCTGCCAAAATAGAAACGATTCTATTTCAGCGTCATAAAGATAGACTCTTACTCAAGCCGCGGCACTTTTTCGCTTTCCCATATGAAATGCATGTAAAACAATTGACGCTGACTCTTGACTCTTTGATTGGGTTTAGACTCTAAGCCTGCACTAGTAATTTATCCAGAACTTCATTGTCCTGGATAGATGTTATTTTCATACAAATTTCATTACACTGCACTATATAGTACTAAAATAAAACACAGCTAATACATCGCAGGCAGGCTAAAATCAAACTAACAAAGAAGGACGTTTACATTTTTAAGGGGAATGGCAAGCAAGAGTCTTTGGTAAGGTAAAAAGGTTCGTTGGTTATCAGGCAAGGCAGTAGACAATGAGGGGCAGGGTAGTGTTGTTGTGTGATTTCTTTATGGTGGGGCCACATACGGCCCAGCCAAGGCTTGAAGGGCTTTGTACGACCATCCATCCATCTACATGGCTCTGGTGACTATTGACTAGGGTTTACGTGGTGTTTTATAGTGTCTTGTGTGCAATGTTTTGTTGTAGTGTTACCTTAGCATGACAACACTCCATTTGGCCAAGAGCTAGCATTTCTGCCACCGTCATCATTTCTCACCATGAAAAGAAAAAGCACAGTAATGGCCAACGACCTTAGAAATGTTGGTCGTCGCTTAGTTGTTTGGCTGGTTAGTTGATGGGATTAATTCTTTTATTGTTTTTTCTACTTACACTGCTTCCACTTTTGCTATTATAGGCCTCTCGCTCTCATGTTTGCGTTCTTCATTCACACGCACACACACACATATACACCACTCTACAGCTAAAGGCCTTTGTTGTTGATGGCTGTGTTTTTGTTTATGGGCTTTTTTCACAAAGAAAGAAAGAAATTATTATACAAAACACGTTGTAGCGGCCTTAACATATTATTTTGTGGGTATTTTTAATTTTGTTTTTTTCATATAAAAATAAAGAGAAAATAAGGTTAGAGGATTTCGCTTTGTTGGGGTTTGGAATACACAGAGGTTTATACGTCATTATTATTTAATTGTGTGCATTCAAACGCATCCAGACACCACACATACACACACCTAAGAGGGGTTCTGACCGACACAGACGACGACAACGAAGGACGGACGCCAATGTTTAAACTGCAAAACCGTTGATTGTGTCTCGAGAGTGAATAAACCAGAGTGATAGCGCAGTGACTTCGTCTGTCTGGCTCTTTGTCCACGTTGCAAAGGTTGCAAAACCTAAATATTGCTGTCATGACATGCATTCTCACCATAACTCCAGACTTAGACAGAATTAGTTAATAAATTATTCTCTGGCGAGAAATACAAGCACATAAAGCGTTTGTCGACATTTACGACATGTATTATTACTTATGTAGAGATGCGTAGACCCTAAAACCATAAGAGTCCATATTGTGCTTGGGGATAAAGTTTTACCCCTTAATTTACCCAGAACAAAAGAAAATTGGGAATATTTAATGAAATTTGTTGATGACAGCAAGAGTTTTAGTAAATGAATGCGAAAATTTATTGATTGGATCCATTGGGTAAAAGTTACGGTGGAATAAAACCTCCGCTGATGTTCTGCACCTGTCATATGTAGACGGTATTCTGAATATCCAAGCATTCAAAAATAATCCAAATTGAGACATTGGTGAAAGAATACGTTAAAGTACGTATACATTCGCCACTTAATACGGATTTATTACCGTTTTGAGATTTGTGATAAATCCTGTTTTTTGCAGGTTTTACCATACAAAAATAAATCCCATTTTTGCAAGATTTATTTTTAAATCCCAAATAAACCCGATTTCATTACTGAATAATCGATAAAAGTACCAAAATATGCAACTGTTTTCAAGATTTATGTATGGATGTGTGTGATATGCACATTCAACTATACGCCTGAACGCTTGTGTATGTCACATAAATCCCCAAATAACTCAGTGTTAACGGACAGGATTTATTTTTGGATTTAGTTAAATCCAGTCTTCAAAATTTTCAACGTAAATGCGCTATTATAAGCGTACCAGCAGTGCGATTCACTAACTACATATGTTTAAATTAAAAAAAGTGAGAGAACCGCACTACAAGTCCGCTAGGCTGCCCTCCTGCGAATGTCTTTTAGACTGTTCACACCGCTCTATCTTAAGATTTTACAACTTTATGTTTGGCAAAGATTGAGGGAGTCGGGTTTCAGGCTTACCTCCCTATAGGCGGCTCGACGAATTGTGTACTTATGGAATCCTACCTTGTTGACGGGCTGGAAGCTGGAAAGGAATCTCTAGGCTGGGGATACACCGCCTTTTTTAGTACCTTTGTATGTACGGATGGGTAGAAGCTGAATGGGGCAGAAGTCTACATTGACTTTCCTGATTTAGGGAGTCACATTGGCTTCCCCACGGGTGTATCATCTCTCTGGCGGAGATCTTCGACTCTGGTTTCGAGCCATGTTAGGTCGAGGTTAGGATACGCAACGAGCCATCAAAGACTGACGGAGAAGGAGGCGACTGAGCGAACTAGCCAGGAATGGATCGCTGATAAGCGCCGATTGTGCTACTGATTACATGAACACTCCCCTTCGCCAGCCTCCATCTTTAGTTCTGATGGAGGCTTGGAATGCACGAATTATGTACTACGGGAGCCCTTCATTTATGACGGGCTGGACGTAGTTTTCCTGGAAAGGGATCTCTGGGTACACTGCCTTTTTTATATACGGATGGGGTAACGTATCGGAAAACTACATAGAGTTCTTTGTAGTTCTTTCTTTAATGACCAGATGTTCCCCTTTATGAAAGCACTACAAAAAATTACGATCCAGGAGCGTTACCCTGAAAATATTGTCACGATATGCATGAGCAATCAGGCGGCACTCAAGGCTTTGGCGTTGGGCCAAGTAAATTCGAGACTGGGATGGTGGGCGCCGAGCATGCTACTGTTTCGGAAAACCCTTCCCCTGTGCCAACTTTGTGGTACGGTGTCGCTTTCTATGAAAACCCCTTCAATGAAACGTGAGTTGACGCCACGAATTGCGGTGTGGCTAATGCCCTGTGGCCCAGAGTTTCACGGAACGGGACGTCGCTTATCCTGGGGATAAAATAGAAGTATGACATTGGACTGTTAATAGGATTTCTGACTGGTCATTGCGACGTCTAGTCTACGGTGGTGTAATCGATGGCAAGTACCAAAGAAAGTTTCAACTAATGAGGAAACTCCGTGTTAAACAAATCTGGTCTATTGAACGCTGGATGGTCATCCAGGATTTCCTGTTTATGGAATGAAACATCTCCTGTTAAATCTAGCCGTGAACATATCCCTATCATAGGCGTTACGATCTCAACTGATCCTACAGGTCACACCCACACCTAGTATGAGGCTTCTCATCATATTCCCTTGAAAGCTGCAAAGAATTGAGTCAACATTCCAGTAAAGTATCTTATGCCTCACCCATCATATATCCTTGGTGACTAGATTAGCGCTGATCAGGATCTTACAGCCATCAGGCAGTGATGCCAAATCCTTAAATACAGGCCCATCAATGTCATTAACTTAAAGCCTCTCGTCGCAGTACAGCCAATCAATCCACATAGGCAGAGTTGTATTCTCACTGTAGTAACCAATGAATAACTTGCCATACTTGGTAACAGTATGCAATAAATAAGGTTCCGCAAAGCGATCACCCGACATAAATTTTTTTATTGTTCTCACGTTGGAGGATTTATCCAATTGTTCTTTGCATTCGCTATTGCCATTTTTATACCTCAACCACTACTGTGATACAGAGCCACTGCAAGCGCATTTGTACAATGCTTTCCTCGACAACTGTCACAATATGTGAGAAGTTCGCTCGAAATCAGTTCAGATTTAGATATAACTTTCATATATATGTTCGTCCGATTTGCAGTAATATTGCAATAAAATGGTCTTTTGTAAACCGATTCTCTCAAAATTTGGCAGGAAGGATTTTCTTTTGACTCTCGGCATTACCGGTGAATTTCAGGGAATTCGGTTCAGATTTATATATAGCTCTCATCAGCAAGGATTTTCTTATGACTGTCGATATTACTGGTGATTTTCACAGAAATCGGCCCAGATTTAGAAATAGCTGTCATATATGTTTATCAACAGATTTTCACCCCGAGAGCTACTGCAAGCGCATTGTTTGACCAATCTTGCCAAAATTTTGCACAACGCTTTCCTCGACGACTACCACATAATCTGAGAAGTTTGCTTGAAATCGATTCAGAATTAGATATAGCTCCTACTTATTTATGTTCGTCAGATCTTGGGCAATTCGGAATAATGTTGTCATTAGTCAACCGTAGTTATTACTGTTTGAACATATTTGCTCGCCGAGGTCCATCAAAACTGGTTCAGAGAAACTTTTGTCCTTTCTTACTGGTTTGACTTCCTTAATGTTTATGGGTATTTTTGACATAACCTTCTATTGGTGAACCCTGACTTGGTATAAGATCAGATGGAATTTCAGCAAAAATTAATCACCTTTGGATTAAGCCGGTATTACACGGCATGTAGTTGTCTTCTGACATGTCAGTGTATTCACATTTGTATTCCCATTGAATTTTAAATGTTTGCCAAAATTGTGGATATTTCCCAATTAAGCCGGTATTACACGGCATGGAGTTGTCTTATGACATGTCAGTGCTTGTATTCACATTAAATTTAAAACGTTTGGCAAAATTGCCATTGCCAATTTACATCGTTGTTGCTATCAAACCTGTATGTTATATGACATAACCTAAAAATGTAATCAAAACTGATTTTTTATGCGTAAAAAATTGCTAAAGTTGTGAGAAATGTGGTTGAAACATAAATTTCTGAAAACTGTTTAATTTGGGATTGCTTTCATTCGACTGACAACAAAATCAGCTTATTTCTTTATGGTTTTGTTAGAAGGAATAGAATACGCTAAAAAAACCAAAAAAATACATGTGTTATTCTGAAAAATGATTTTTATATGTTAATTTCATTTGTATCACACCTACATACCTTGTAATAGAGCCTTTAATGATTGTCAGTAAGCTTTCCGTAAAGCTCTACGATCTGTCAAATGAAGTCCTCTCTCTCTCTCTCCGGTAATGCATTAAGATTCACAAGTTTAGGTATTGTCGATGGACAATAGGCTACTTTACTTACGTCAATTCTCAATTGTTACGAGAGAGAGAGAGCTAGGGGAAATGAAAATCTCTCTCCTACAATCTTTGAAATTTTGTGTGCTACCTCAACAAGTTGAAGGTTTCTAACGTATTTTATTTACCTTCTACACTTATCCCCTTATAAGAGTTGGTGTTGACATCAAGTAGACGCACTGTTTTTTGTTCTATGTATATGTAGGTATAATGCAAATTTTCGCGACATTTCGCGCTCAACATTTCTCTTTTTGTGTCTTATGATTATTTATGTCATCTGGACACGCGATTTCTTCAATTTAACTGAAAGGTGATATTTAGAAGTTTGTCAGACTTGACACATTTCGAAATGAGTGAAGCGGAGCGGTAGGAAGAATTCTTCATGTTTTATTACTGGATGTTTGTTTTGTTTTTATTTGGAAAGATGAAAGATAAAAACACAACATTGTCGTAAAACTGTCAACTGATATTTGTTAAGTGCTTAAGAGAACAGTTTAAAGACAACATGAAAATGCAAAAAGCATATTTTCTTCAACCAAGTACTTTAATCAATGAAATTTGTATCCCAAAGTTGGTGACAAAACTGGGAGTTCCCAGGCAGTCACTAAGTCATATAAAATGTTCCCCATGTTCAGTTAGTACTTCTCATGAAGGGGTAAAGGAATGTTATGACATCTACCTACCTTCCTACTACTAGGCCAGTCACATTGTGATTCATGTTATGAAATTTAAAAGTAACGTTCTTTTTGATGTTTGTGTTTTTGTTCTCTCTTTTCTGTGAATTGTGTTTATGTTCGTGTTAAGGTTACTAACCTACAATCTTACCTTGGCAATTTATTCTTTGTTGTTTTTTCATTTTTTTGTGTGACTGCTGCTATTTTTGTTTTTATTTATAAACTTTTAATGCTAATTAGTCATAAAGCTGTCTGATTCTGGTCATAACTCCATTTCACAGCAGTTCAACGGTGCTGAAAACAAAAAGAAGAGAAACATTTTAGTATCAATTTCAGTTTTTGTTTCCGATCACCAGCTTCATCGACGTCGCCCCTGTTGCGTCGTACGACGCAGCGCTCATGTGTTTTCTGCGTAGATAGAAATCATTTAGAGGTCATTGAACATTTGACGCGTCAGTAGGTATGTATATTTATGGCATTTTCTGTACGATTTGATCAATATTGACTTCTGGAGGCATAAATTGATAAAATTTCAATATGTACACATATATTCTTTCTTTGTTTAGTGCTTAATGGCCTTTCATCGTATGAGAGAAAGAATAATCATTTATTCATGATTTTTCATGCACATAGATAACAACTTGACCAAAGTTCAGTTTACTCTAATTAGAGGTAGCGTAAATGGATCAGCTGACTGACAACTGTTAAGGCCTAAGAAGCGTCGCATTGAAAAACTAGAAAAAAAAAAATAGAAAGCACCCCCAAAATTAATGGCCCGTGTGTGATCCGTTTGATTCCCTATTATTTGGGTGTTGTCTAACGTCGCGTAGAGCCTGGTCCGCTCCACGGCCTGTCGGTCTATCTGAACCATGCCAGCTATAACAAGGACTGGCGGCTTCGCAGAAGCATGGATTTCGCTCGGCATGCCGTCTGCAATAGAGCGGGCAAAATATCGATGGCACTATCGATATTAAATTTTTTGACTAAATATTGATTGATATTTTTCCGATGGATACTATCGCATAAGTTAAATTTTATTGCAAAACTAAACAATCCGACACTGAATGTATCCTTTAAAATACATTGCACCTATAGAGGGCGCAATTTTCATCCGATTAGACTAACATTTTGTGCAAGGATTTCACTCATAACTTCCAACTGACTTTATTAACCTTGGATTTATTTGGTCTGTGCATTGACATATGTAGCTTCTGAATAAATCGATCTCCGTATTTTTACTTCTCATTTCCGTTTGAAATATAGGGGATGGAAAATTAACAATAGTATAGATAATAAAGATATTTATAATTAAAACTATCGAAAATATCAAATATTGCGATTATCGATAGTTTGCCAGCTCTAGTCTGCAGTGTTTTGTACCATATTTCATTCCATATTGGATAATGCTGTTGCATATCTCCATTAAAAGACTGCGCCTGCTAGGAAGAGGCTCATCTATGTTCGCCCTCAGTCGACTGAGTTGCGTTGTACGTCTGTTCGCAATATCACATCTTAATTAGCATTCCAGAGTTCCAGTCTTTCGCCGCTACTGATGTGACCTCATATTCACTCGTTTCATCCTGAGAATTATGGATAAGTACCCTGTCATGCAGGTAACTTCTCATTATTGTCATCCGATGCGCCGATACATTAAAGTCCTCTCTTAGTGCCTGCAGGACTTCAGACCATCTTAGGCTATTGAACGCGTTCTTTATATACATCGGGGCAAAGAGGACAATTGGCCTGGGGTATTTCTTAGTCTTGCCTCCTCTATTATCTCCACCTCACCTCTGAGAGATCCGATCATGGACTCCCTGGAGCCGTGGCTTTGTAAGTCGCTTATCGGCCGTATCCAGAGTTGCCTGTATGAGACTAGAGATGTGGCGGCATCATCTCCGACCCTTAACTTTCCAAATGTCAACGCAATACACTGCATATATAGGGTGCGCTATGTGAATTTATGAAGTGCCGTCCACCAGACCACAACACCTTATAGTATTACAGGTCTGACAAAATACCCAACTTTTGCCAATGGCCCTCTTGCGGGTGTATAGCCTTTTAAAATTCGATTTCCTGTCCACCAAAATAGTACCCAGGGGTTTAACCAGTTTATGGAAATTTCTCTCCTCCCAAGGTGGTGTCAAGTGTCGCCGATGGTATTTTGTATTTTCTGCTGAAAACAACAACTTCTGTTTTAGACACATCTTAACCGTTATTCTTTGTTTGGCTATTTACGCCAACTCACTTCGTTGCCATACGTAAAGGACCCTAAAATTTGTCTCTAAGAGTGCCTGGTAAAGCCTCCTGAAGGTTGTATCTTAGAGTGTCGGAGAACCCTCAATAAAAAAGATTTATACCAACTTATTTCGTCTAAAGAACATTTCGATATTACATATCCCAATCAGGAATGTTCTATCCTTACCAAGGTTTTTGTACCCTCCACCATAGGAAGGGGTATACTAATTTCGTCATTCTGTTTGTAACACCTCGAAATATGCGTCTAAGACCCCATAAAGTATATATATGCTTGATCGTCATGTCATTTTAAGTCGATCTAGCCATGACCGTCCGTCTGTCGAAAGCACGTTAACTTTCGAAAGAGTAAAGCTAGGCGCTTGAAATTTTGCACAAATACTTTTTATTAGTGTAGGTTGGTTAGGATTGTAAATGGGCCAAATCGGCCCATGTTTTGCTATAGCTGCTATATAAACCGATCTAGGGTCTTGACTTCTTGAGCCTCTAGAGGGCGGAATTCTCGTCCGATTTGAAATTTTGCACGTGGTGTTTTAGTATCACTTCCAACAACTGTGATAAGTTTGGCTCAAATCGGTTCATAACCTGATATAGCTGTCATATAAACCGATCTGGGGTCTTGATTTCTTCGGCTTTTTGGCTGTAATTTTGCACGTGATGTTTTGGTATCACTATCAACAACTGTGCTAAGTATGATTCAAATTGGTTCATAACCTGTCATAGCTGCCATATAAACCGATCTGGGATCTTGACTTCTTGAGCCGCTGGAAGGCGCAATTCTTAACCGATTTGGTTGAAATTTTACATGAGGTGTTTTCTTACGACTTCCAATAACTGTGCTGAGAATGGCGCAAGTCGGTACATAATCTGATATAGCTGCCATATAAACCGATCTGGGATCTTCACTTCTTGAGCCTCTAGAAGGCGCAATTCTCTTCTGATTTGGCAGACATTTGTTGTACAACGGCTTCTCCTATGACCTTCAACGTATGTGTCCAATATGGTCTGAATCGATCTATAGCTTGATACAGCTCCCATATAAACCCATCTCCCGATTTTGTTTATTGCGCCTCTACAAGGTGCAATTCTTATCCGAATGAACTGAAATATTACACAATGACTTTTACAATGTTCAGCATTCAATTCATCTATGGTCCGACTTAGACTATAACTTGATATAGCTCCAATAACTATATCGAGTTCTTAACCGTTATTCTTTGTTTGCCTAAAAAAAATACCGCGCAAAGAACTCCACAAATGCGATTCATGGTGGAGGGTATATAAAATTCGGCCCGGCCTAACATAGCACGATCTTACTTGTTGTTATTAGTTTACTGATCTTACCTTATAAGGGCTCCCTAATGAAAACATACGTGCATACATACATATGCACTACACAGAAAAAATATTCCAAAACTTTTTTCCATCAAAAACTTAATTGAAAATAAAAAGGTTTTCGAACAAAAAATTAATTGTTTTAATCATTTTTTTATTGAATCACAATTTTTTAAATTACGTGATTGAAATTTTTGAAATCTTAAATTAAAAAATTAATTCAATAATTTTTTAATATAATCTAAAAAATTGCCATGTATAAAATATGATTGGAAATTTAATCTTTTTCAACTAAACAATAACGGCGGACACAACTTACTTTGTTTCTTTTAATCACTTTATTCCTTCGTCCATTCATTGAAAAAGCCGATTTTATAGGGAAAAAAACATCTTTTTTAATTGAATATGTAATTTTTTTAATTGAAATTTTTTTCAATACCCATTTTCAAAAACTGGATGATATTACCATGTTCGTGATTGAAGCAGTTTCAATTAAAAAATTAATTGAATCAATTAATTTCGTGATTGAAACAGATTTTTATTTTTGCTGAAATATGACAATGTCAATGTTAAAAGGAAATATACTAATTTACCGCTTTAATTTAGAGATATGACTAATATTCAATATTTGCCACTCTGTATACTTGGTCTTTCGTTCTAAAAATTAAGTCTTCACCATAGTTGAACTGTAAAAACAATCATGTAACATACATATATGTACATTAAAATATATATCTATTGTGAATGTGTTAAAAAAAATTTATTGCTAATCCATAAATAGATATGCCAGCCTGTGCGGTATACTATGTGTAGATGTATGTACGAATGTCTGAAACAGGATTATTTTATAGTGTGTCTGGCTGGATGGCTAGTCGATTGGTTGGTGCCTTTTGGGATGAATATTGCAGAAATTTAACACACAACCAACAACAGCCATAACAACTACATCAACTTCAGTCAGAGGAGAGTCTGATGGCAACAACAATAGCCAGGAATTGTACTACAACCAAATTTTGTGAACTATCAGAACAGAACTACCAACCAACCAACCAAACCAAAACAATAATAATAACGTCGCCTGCCGTACATATACACACATATATACACTTTCAAACATTCGCACTCTCAGCAATCATGAATGTGTGGTGTACCCCGGTTCAAACATATGGGGGCTCCACACAACAAAACAACAGACAAAACACATTGCCACAGTCGTTGTTTTTCTTTTTTAATGGTGTTGTTGTTGTGATTGGTGTTGCTGCTGCTGCTATTGCCTCGAGTTGGTGTGTTTTTGTTTGGCTCTAGGTGTATGTGTATGCATAATATTGAGAGCGAGTTTTATGACCTTTTCAGCAAAAACTGTATTTGTTGCCATGTTGCCAAACTTCATTTCACTTGCAGCTCACAACACAACTAACAGGCAAACCTGCAAACACACTTACTCACTCCCAGCGCATATCCAACCATGCTTGCAGACTTCATCATACTGCATACTATGAAATGAGACTCATAAACACACACACACACACCCATGCTGGATGTATCTATTTATGTATGTATGTCGGTAATTTTAAGTTCTCTAATAACATCCATTGAATGATGTCGGCACATTCATGTCAGCATGTTATATGCATGTTGATGAATGTGTTCGTTTTGTTGTTTGTTTATATATAAAAGCTGGATTGTTGTTGTTTTTGTTTCATTTGATTCATTGGATAAACTTCAATTTCACATCACATATTTGTGGAATATGTAAAACAGTGATGGTCGAAAGTGTGTCACATATGGGCCGCAGGATTTTTTTGCAATAAAAGACAGCAATTATCATATTTATTGCTTGACATTGGGAATCAATTATGCTATCCAGATTTAAACATAGCCTTACATATAAACTAAAATTTTATATTATATACATTCTTATATAACTTAGTTTAATCCTCGTTTTTTTTATTTATTCTAGGTAAGTCTAATGGCAACAATGTTCAAAAATGTTTTACAAGAACCGTAAGTTTTAAAAACTCAAATTATGGATAAGATTAATTGCCTGTCCCACTAACTTTGCGTCGCTGAAAATAAACGGTTATCATTCGCTCTTATATTAACACCAGCTGATTTCATGAAGGAAAAACAGGATGTTTAGCGAGACAAGCAGTAAAAGAGATTGATCTCCAAGCGACATTTTCTCGGCATGGACGAATCGAACAATATTTTATAGTATATCCCACATCAGGATACATTTCACAAATAGAGATTTTTGCATCGAATTTAGCAAAGTCTAGATGGAATTTAGAATAGATAGACTCCAATTTGGTGAAGGCGGTCTGTTTTCATGTTTGATTTCATATTTGAAAAATAATCTTTGATAATGCCGGATACATAAAATCGAATAGAATAGAGATAATTTTATGTTTTCTTTGGGCTTTCATAGAGGAAGTTTAATTCAATTACAAGTAAAAGTGGCCCGAATCTTGGAAACCCATCACCATGGATTCTGCTATAAATTTATACAAAATAAATTTAGGTGAAGGGCATAGTTTTATTCTACTTCTGTCAAACCAGCAAAAATTAAAGCTTCTAGGAACCGAACAGGGTTAATCGAGAAACCGGTTTATATGGGAGCTCTTTCAGGTTATAGACTGATTTGGACCCTAATTGTCACAGTTGTTGGAAGTCGTAACAGAACACCGCGTGCCAAATTTCGGTCAATTCGCAAAAAATTGCTGCTTTCAGAGGCTCAAGAAGTCAAATCGGGAGACCAGTTTAAATGGGAGCTATATCTTAACCCGCACCGATATGGCCCATTTGCAATCCCCATCGGTCTACATCAAAATTAAGTGTCTGTGCAAAATTTCGAGCGACTTGCCTTTTGCGGGGGCTTTAAGATAGCGGAGTGGTTTTTATATAAAAATGTGGCAATTTTCATTTTAAATTCTTCCTAATAACTGCCCTTTATAAAAATACAATGATATGATTATATATTCATGGCAAAAGTCTACGTAGACTTATAGGAAATAGAAAATTAATTTGAAACTTTTTGACAGAAAGTCGAAATGTCTACTTTTTACAATAGTCGACATTGATAAAGTAGAAAAATAAAATGCTCAACAAAACAAAATAAGTCATTTTAATTTTCAATAAATGTTTCTCAGAATTCATAAATGCGAATTTATTAAAATCCAAACAATTTTGCCATTCCAGAACGTTTGATCATTGAATAAATAAGTTGCGTTTGTCCTCTCATAATTTTGTCATTCAAATTGAATGATGACACCTTTTCTTTTAATAAACTGCAATAGCTAATCAAGCATTTTTCCCCATAAAAAACACCCCCAATATTCATGGGACCAATAAACTATTTGTTTACGGAAAGTTAACTTCTTTTAGTGAAACCTGAAGTGTACCAGGATGCACTAATAGATGGTTTCGTAGAAAAAAAGCTGTGAAAAGATCCCGTGAACACTAAGAATGTCAAAATGTGCCAATGAAAATAAAAGAAAAAGTGACATTCCCAATGACGAGAACAGTCAAAAATTAAAAAAAAAACGTCAGCTGATTTGATTATTAATCAAATCATAATTTAATAAAAATGAACTGAACAAAACTCACTGTCACTGTGTATATATGTATGGGCCTCAAAATATGTTTTACTTTAGGTACATTTTCATTACATCAGCATATTTTAAATTTTTTTTTCCATTTTATTTTCTTTTTCATATACTCTCGAACACAACAACAAAAAATGTGTATGTATGTTTTTTTTTTAAACTAAACAAAATAACATTTTTTGTTTTTAGAGTTGCAAAATTTTAATTTTACCTAGACTTTGACTCTAGAATTAAAAATAGATTGACATTATGCATTTTTAATTTAGGCAAATCAAATGTGATGATGGGTATATGTAAAAGCTTCAACATTTTAATGGGTAATATGAGAGGTTTTTGGTATTTTAGTTTGAGATGGAAATTTTTGAATTGTAAGGGAACACTGTAATTAGTCTATTTACTGTAATAAGATTTTACGGCTGTGACAATATTGTCGGGAGCCGTTGCTAAGAACATTATATAGTTCATAATATTATCGATATTCATTTATTATAATTTTGTGGTACTGAGTCGCAGAGTTCAGGTATAAGATGATTTGGTCAGTCTTTTATTAGGATTCCATCAAGTATTTCAATAATTTCGATATGAGAACCGGCTTTCCAAACACTCGTTCTCTGATTTCTTTCACAATAGGACAATTTCCAAGGAAATGATTCAGTTTTTCCAATAGTATTTTAGACGTCTGCCCCAATGCCCTTGTTGAACGGTATTTCGGCAATTTAAGGACCGGAAAAATACTAGTAAATTGGTGAGATAGGTTTCAGATTTAGTTTCGTGCTCTGCTTAGTCTCCTGACCTCAATCCTATCGAAAGACATTAAAAACTATGATACAGAGAAATGACGGAAGAGCTATATGACGCAGTTCCTAATACCTGGCACCAAATCAGTTTAAAAAGTTCTTAGAATCTCTCTTCTTAATGATTTTCCAGTATCTCCCTCTGAAGGAATCTTATAGAGAATCCATGCATCATTTAATTCCTATATTTAGGACATTCAGTTATTATAAGGAACAGCAGAGCAGGTGACTACTACAGAACATTTGTTCCATTAGCCGAACGTAAAATAAATTTTCAATCCTTTCGATCTGTTCCATCGTTCCATCTCCAATCTCTCAAACCCATTTTCGAGATAAGACAACAGTGAACCAAACAGTGAAAGACACAAAAAAGTTTTACAAATAGTAGCGTCTTTAAATGTTTCTTTTTTTAGATTAAGATACTAATTTTTTAAAAAGAATTTTTCAAAAAAATTTAATTGGACAGTCATCTATGAAATAAAATAAGAATCAATCCGCGATCAAAGTTTAAAACCAATGGTTGTTGTTGTAGCAGTTTATTGTGTTCTATATTTCGTTAGCTTGATTCTGTTGAGTGTCAAGACCCAGAAACTCTGCGATTAAGATGGGTGCGTTCAAAGGGATCTGGGTCTGAGTCGAGTGTGTCTGGCTGGGCAGTTAAACTGGTGACGTGTATCGTGCGGTCCCTAGTTACAATCGGTACATACATCTTTCACGTCGCCATCAATCCTTGCTCTGTAGGAGTTGAGGCGGCTGTATCTGCCGGAACGTAATTAAGTCAGAACTACTCTGGTTTGCCGGGGGAGGTCAATTTCTTCAGGTGCAATGGGATGCGGTCGTTCTCCAAGGATTACATTCACCCTTGAGCCATTTACCGCATCTGGTACCGTGTCTGCATGAATATTGTCTAGACCTGCTTGATCTAGAGGTTCTCTTTTTGTCGCGCTGAACCTCACGCTCTAGGTCATATAGATCTACCTTAAGGCTTCTGGGCGGTGAATATTTAACCACAAGATGATGATTTGGATGGTCTCTGCGATAACAGCCCAAAAGGTATTGCCTAGACAACATGTATTTATGTCTTCGCACTGGTAGGATGTTCGTCTCCTGATGGAGGTGATCCACATGAGAACTGAGGAGACAGCCCGTCGTAGTTCGGAGGATGGCATACTGTACGTCTTCGTGTTAAAACGAATGGTTATGTCCGTTTGTAAATAAGAAACTAAATTTAAAGTTTATTTTAAAGTTTTGGTTCTTTGGCTAGTTTTCGTTGCTAAAATCCTACGAATAAGAGAAAATTTTAAATTCTGGGTCAACTTTTTTTTTCGGTGTATCATAATTTTTGGGGCGGCGAAGTCTATTAGCCTTAATCCGTTATGGAGTATTTAACCGTAAAAGCCAAAAGGTGTTAAATTCGGTCTGGCCGACTCTTATATACCTTCACCTCGGATCGCATTTGTCAAATTCTTTGCTCGGTATCGCATTAAAGGCAAACAAAGCATAATGGATAAGAATTGTTATGCTATTAGACCCATATTAGGCTATGAATTGATTTGAACCACACTTGGCTTGTAGTAGATGGCATTGTGTAAAATATCAGCAAAATCGGATAAGAATTGTGCCCTCTAGATGCTCGAAAAGTACAATCGGTAGATTAATTTATATGAAAGCTATATCAAGTTTTGGACCGATTCGGACCATACCTAACGCATCTGTTGTATGCCATAAGAAACGTCATATTACAAAGTTTCAGTGAAATCGGATAATAATAATTGCACGTTCTAGAGGTTCAAGAAGTCAAATCGGGAGATCGGTCTCTATGGCAGCTATATTAAAACATGGACCGATTTGGCCCATTTACAATCCCAACCGACCTGCAATAATAAAGAGTATTTGTACAAAATTTCAAGCAGCTAGCTTTACTCCTTCGAAAGTTAGCGTGCTTTCGACCGACAGGCAAACAGACGAGCGGAAATGATTAAATTGACTTGGAATGTCAGAACGATCAAGAATATATATACTTCATTGGGTCTCAGATCATTATTTCTATGAGTTGCAAACGAAATGAAGATGTTAGTATACCCTCCTCTATGAATGGAGGGTATAAAAAAGTAATCGCAAAAAGCGAACATAGTACCAGCCTTTACCTCATCCTGTTAAGATTTTTTACAAGGCTAAAAAATTATTTTGATATTTTCGACAGTATTCCAACTCAGAAGCTTAGATGGAAATGGTAATCTGCTCCTTGACAGCCTCTTAAAATGTTATATTTTGTTAATGTATTGAGTCATGTTACAATTAAGATGTAGCGTCATTAGCATAAACCTCCGTTTACACTGCTCATTATAACTGGATTTAAGGTTCTCGTCGGTTTATTTTATTAAGGGAAAACAGATGATTGAACCATTAAAAAAGGTTTAAAACTGCTATGCATGCTATTCCCGTGTTATATTTCGTGTGAATGCACTCTAAGTACAGCTGTGAGGGGCTTACTTAAAATAAGATCTCTAACATTTACGCATGTCAAACTATGGTTCAATGCAAAGATTTATTTGATATAAAAGCTTATAGGGCAGCTTAAAGCTACAAGTGAACTCCGTTTTCAACAATTTTATCTTATCTAGAATTGTAAACGTTGCTTAATCTAACTCTATGTTAATAAATTCCTTCAATTACAATAATATACTTACTCAAAATACAGGTGTATAAACTATATGATAGGAAATATCATGGTCATTCTCATTTTATTTCATTTAAGTTTCAAAATAAATATTTTAACATAAAATTGTTTGTAGATGATTGAAGATAACTAGCCTTTATTTATGCTGTACAGTGGTTTTATGTCCTTTTGATGTGCAAAATATATGATTTGATAGATTTTCTGGTCTTTAAATTTCATAATCGCATAGAAATTATTCGAAAAATTTAATTGCGGAGAATACTAAATACGACACACAATTTTTTTTAATTTTTGGCAGTAATTGGTATTGAGCATGCCAACTTGTTCTCCTTTTTCATTCATTCTTAGTTTACGTTTAGTTTACGATGACACTTTCAATCTGCAGATTTGACATCCTTAATGATGTTCATGGGGCCTATCCACTTAATGTTTTCGCAAGTGGCCTAACCATCTATTAGTGAATCCTGGATTTATATAGGGGCTATTCACAATTCTAAACTGCTTGGGTTCCTTTACACTTATTGATAGGTTGTTTAATTACATAGGTTCTATAGAAACCAAAGCTGTTGTTATATTTCCCTTTGAAATTAAGGTTTTTTTTTAAACCACTGTTAGTTAGTCACATATGCATTTATGCCCAGCATGTGATTGTATTCCCACAGTTTTTGCTATTACCTGGTTTACTATAATCAACCACGCAAAAAAGAGTTTTTTTTTAATTTGCATAAAATTTTCAAATATAATTGTCACCACAATCAATCCGCCCATATCCATAATTTATTTTAATTCTTTCATTCCATCGATTGTGCATACACATTTGCATATGATGGATCTTAAATTGTTTTATCGTTGTGGGAACATTTGGAAATAGTTTTCCAATTGATTACCATTTCACACACAAATGGTCATTGATGGTTTAGAGTTTTCTTGTCTGGCAGAAATCAAATAGAAAATAATTTGCTTATTTGGCAATAATTTTAAAGTTGGTATATTAATATCGATATTATTACAGTATCCAGTTAAAATAAGTTTAAATGAATTTCCAATGTATTTGAATGGAAGGTAGGACCTTAGAGATATGGTAGGTTAGTTTAGGCCAAAGTGGCTGTCTATTTCCTCAACAGACTGACTTGGACTATTTTAGTCCAGTGTGATGCCACAGTAGAGATACACCAGGCCTTTGTTAGGAATCGAATCTACGTCCCCCACACTGGCAGATATGATACTCTGCCAAAATTTCCCATGGAAGAAGATAATGTTTTTGATTCTCAAGTACTAATATACCAAACTGTAGAACTGGAAATGAAGAAACCCGGCAAAAAATAATACTCTTTTGCAGGAGCCGATGAATTGCTTACTGACCGCTTTTAAAGGCAGACAAGGTGATATGCTGATAAGGTGTGTACAGATTGGTTGCTTCATAATATGTGTACAATACATATCAGGTCATTGGGTATGCGTATTTTAATAAAGCAAACGTATAAGGCAGCAGTAGCCGATGGGTTAGCCGTTAATATATTATGGGTAGAAAACACACGCTAATAAAGCCTTTTCATCTGATGTTTTTGCGCCAAATTCCCGTAGTCAGTTAGCCGCGAAAGCTGGACCATGACAAGGAAAATGCTCCAACGACCAAATCATTTGCCCTATTCTTCCCCCCAATGGAGTCCTTAATCGGCAAGGGCTGCCGCCCCAGTGTGCAACAATAACAAAATCTATCATTACCTATGTTACACTCGCGCCTTACGTCCCTGCGGCCGAGTGTCTCTATAAAGCAGTCGCTATCTTATCAATGACGCGTCAAGATCCCTTTTCTTTGAACTAGATATCTTCCCTAGAAGACTCCACCGCTCTCCACAATCCTTGTTACTTCTCAGCCTCATTATTATAGTTTCCGCCCGTATTATACCCATCCTCATAGGATGAGGGAAATACTAACCTAGTCATTCCATTTGGATAGAGCTACCATATAAAATGGTCCTTCGACTTGACTTCTTGGGCCCTAAAAGGCGTTATTATTAACCAATTTGGCTAAAATTTTACACTTTAGTGTTTTTTTCATGACTTACAATATCCAATGTAAATATGGTCTAAATCGGTCTATAACCTGATATAGTTCCCATATAAATCGAATTCCTGATTTGCAATCTTGAGCCCCTTAAAACTGCAATTTTCGTACGATTTGGCTGAAATTTTGCATGTAATGTTCTTTAACGACTTCCATCTAACGTGCCAAGTACAATACAAATCGTTCTGATACAACTCCCATGTAAATCCAATCTCCCGATTTCACTTCATGAGTCCCTGGAAGCGATTTGGCTAATATTTTACAATTATTGTTTTGTTATGACTTCCAACTTCTGTGGAAAGTATGCTGCAAATCGGTCTATTAGCTCATATAGCTACCATATAAACCGATTATACATAGTGTTTTGTTATGACTTCCAACTTTCGTGGTGAGTATGTATTAAATCGGTCTACAATCTCATATAGCTCCTATATAAACCGATCTCCTTATAACTATTCTACGGACCCATGTCGCCTCAACTAAGTTAATTTGTGGAAATTTTTAGTAGAACCCATTCGGACCGGCCATCTTCTAACGGTGTCATACCGACAATGTCAAGGGCTGAGGGTTCAAGCAATACTTCGATGTCGAAGCAAGCTTACTCAACTCCCAACTGGACTCCGGCTCGGTTTGATTTCTGCGGCACGGACTCCAAAACTCCCAGTTTGGCCTACTACGACTTTGACCTATTTCGCTCTACTCCCCCATGCACGTTTTAATAATCCTACCCCCGGTGATTGCCTCCTCGAGTTGAGGTTTTTTTTCGAGACACTTTAATGGCTTTTTTAGTGCTCTAAATTATTCAATTGTCCAATGATCAGCAAACATTGTTCAACCATAACCTCTAAGTGTAAACGGCCCTTAAGAGCCTCTCTCACTCTCTCTTCATCTCATAAGGCAAGTTGAAAGCATAATGGTGAATATTTTTAAAAACTGAAAACAAAGCTTAGTCAGCAAACTGGCTGCCAATCTCCCTCTCTCTCTCTCATCTGTCACTCTCTGCGAAAGATGATTGAGACTGATGTGCCACCCATCAGCAGACTTGATTTGCAACAAAATTATTAAAAATTCTAAAGCAAAACAACACGTGTCACGTTACAGTAGTGTCTTCAAATTCATTCTTGCCATCGTTTTTTTTTACCCCATTTGTTATCAAGAAATGTGAAATATTTGTGTAGTTTGTTGTTGTTTTTATTTAGATTTGTGCTGGCTCAGCAGAAAATGTGGAGAAGAAACCAAAAGTTTGGGATCCGTTACAAGGCAAAGAAGATGCCAAGCAAAACTACACAATATACCGCATTAGACATTGTTGTTGTTACAAAAGTTTTGTTATTGCTATTGCTGCTGTTGTTGTTGGGTGGTGGGAAAGGGTGTTAGAGAAAGACGGGGTATATGAGAAAACTATTAAAATGTTTTTCTTTTCTATTTGTGAAGTATGACAGTAAAAGAAAACGAAGGAAACTGAAATCCATCCATTATTCAAGAGAAAAATTTTTTCATTGAATAAAAATGAAAAAGAAGAAGAAATGAAAGAAAAAATAAACACCAAAATGTGGGGGGTAAACACAACACAACATAGCAATGTCTATTGTCGTGCCACAGCGCAAGAAAAAGAAGATGAAAGAGGTAAGACCCAAATAATGGGGCTTGGAATGTGTTGAAGAGCAGAGGGGTGGTGTAGATGATGATGGTGGGGGTTTTGCTTTGGAGTATATTGCTTTCTTTGGAAGACAAACAAAACAGCCTGATTGTATTTATTTTCGGTTTTTTTTCTTCTATGGGCTTAGTAGTTGTCCCCCACCCACCCAAACCATTAAACTTCGTAGGCCGAAACTAATAGACTTTTACCATGAAAAATGTATTTGATGGTTATAAGTTGTTTTTTTTTTTTGTTGCTTGATATCGTTAACTGGCTGGCGGCTATATTTGATTTGGTATTGTGCTATACAGAGATAGAAAATTTCCAGTGAAATCAATAACATCTAAATTGAATTTGAAATAAAATGGGCATAACTTCAGCTAGATTTCATTTGAAATAAAACTATCTGGAATTGAATGTAAGAAAAATTATGGGATTGATGGAAATTTGTTAAGGAAAATTTTGGATAAATAATATAGAGCGCTTTAAGTGAGGGCAGTCCCATTCTTATTATACTCTCTACCATTGCATTTGTCAAATTATTTGAACGATTTGTTCATAGAAAGACTGATTTGAGCCATGCTCTTCAAGACACTACGATCAAAACTGCAGCTCAATCTGTTAATCCTTGTGCTCCGTAAGGGCACAATAAACCAATTTGTCGATATGTTTCTCCATACTTACTAAGTTGGCCATCACAGAACGTTTGTTCCACTAGCCTAACATGGAATAAGTGCCAATTCCAAGTGCCTAGATCTTCTGCGCCCTTCCTCTAATTTTTGACCGCCAGTAGTTTGAACTTTCCAAATGCTTGTACCAACCGGGAAATTTTTAAATGACTTCTTATCTAGGGCATTATCTTGTCTTGGGCTTTATCTTATCTAGGGCTTTTTATCGTTGTATTTTAATACGATTAACTAACAGATTACAACTCATACTGCTCATGGTTTATACAACGCCGATATTTTCGATCAACACAGACAAGCATTTTATGGAGAATGTTTCCCCCCAACACTCCATATACTCGCTTATCTACTTTCGGAAGTACCCATGCTTTGGAACCATATTACAACACGGATAGTATCAGAGTCTTGTGGAGGATAATTTTTGGTTAGGGAGATGTGGTTTTGTTGCTGAACTGCGTGCTTTTATTAGCCAATACTATTCTTCGTCTTATTTCCATACTGGTGTCGTTTGTTTCCTTTATGGCCATGGCTAGGTTGATAAAATTGCTAATTTTCTCAATACGGAACCTGTCCTTCCTGACAGGTTGGACTTCGGTTTTCCGAAAAGCGATGTCTGGGCTGGGACACCTCGCCCTTCCCAGGTCCCTCTGTATGCACGAATGAGTCTATATTTGAAGCAATAGACTTTTTTGAATTCCTTGGAATCAGGGTATCTTATAGGCTTCGGTCTGTCGCAGCGTATTTCAGGATCAGGGCTTAGTGGTACTGAAAACGATTTGAATGTGGGAGCGGCGGTTTGATCAGACTATCACAAATACGTTGACAGTCAGTCGGTGCTGATGGTTATGGCATCGGCCATGCGAGTTCGAAACTGGTTAAAAGATGTAAAGATAATCTTCGAGCCAAGGGAAAGGCTGTCAGACTCTGGTGGGTATCGGGTCATCAAAACGTGGCGGGAAACGAAGAGGCTGTCGAGTTGGCCTGGAATGGAACTCTGATTGCCGTAGATCGTGCTACGGAATCTGTGAGCTCTGCACTGTGTGAGCTTATTGGTAGTTGTGACGCCTTGTGCGACGATCGCTTGAATTAGGCGTGTGCTAGTGCTGTGAATTGCGGAATGTCAAATGCCCTTACCGAGTATTTCGCGAAACAGGAAGTCGCTTATCCTGAAGCTGAGGAAGCATGACATGAACTGCTAATAGACGTCCTGACAGATTATTGCAACGTAAGGTCTTTGAAATCACGCTGAACGCAGGGTGAGGCAGAGTTCTCCAATATGTGCGATGGCGCAGAGGTGTAAAGCATGTTTGGGGCAATCCCAATCCATCGCAGTTCCTGTAAGGCGGTAATGTTCTTATACTTTTCCAATATCCACCTTAGCGTATGCTAAACATTCTCCGTATGGAGTTCGCACATTCCAGGTGCAGATTTGCAAATCATGGTTCTCAGTTCGTTTTCGTTTCTGAGGGCCATTCATATGAGGGGAGTCTACTGACACTAAAAGTGTGTGTAAATATCAACCTCAGCTTTCGGGACCACTTTTGACAGATTACTTCTTGAGCTGCAGTTACTATTCACAATAATCAACACATAGGTTATGATGCCAGGACCTTAGAAGTCCAGACATCCACGTTGGCCGGATTAAAACACATTGTGATTCAACATCTTCCCTCTTCTCATTCCGATGAATTTACTTCAAAAAGCAAACCGTCCTTTAACGCACTTTCTGAAGCCACCCAGATGAAAAAGCAAACGTCTTGATCCTCCGGTCGTCGATCTCATGACACCACCGATAGATGTCATCATTTCTAATGTCAATACGAGACATATGTTTACTTAACTTATTAAGTTGGCTGATATATTTGCAGGGAACTCTTGCCTGCCGGACAGCAATCAACCACTCCCCTTAATCGAAAATGTATCTGGCGTCATGCCCCAGATATTTTTTTGAACTCGTGGCGTTAAAAGGGTTCTTGAGAATCTAAACGTAAATAAATCCCCGGGTTGGATGACATATCAACACTTTTTTGCGCAAGTCTTCTTCACGCTTGCTCGTCAATTACGCAACCTATTCAACTTTGCCTACCGTGCGGGAGTCTTCCGGGCGCTTTGGAAGGTTGCGAAAGTTCAGCCCATCCCCAAAAAGGGTGAGGCGAACAACCCTGCGAAATACCGGTCAATTGCGATATGCTACTCTCTTTCCAAGGTTATTAAGAGCATGATTAATCACCATCTTGTGTGGTATTTAGAGTTTAATGGCCTTCTTAGCGACCAACAGTATGGGTTCCGCAGAAATCGCTCTACCGGCGACCTCATGGCATTTCTGTCGGAACGTTGGATTCGCTCAATCTACAAGTTTGTGGCTCTAGATATCTCCAAGGCATTTGATAGGTTCCGGCACTATGCACTACTATCAAAACTTGTCGCATTTGGTGTCGGTAATAACTTCGTTCGATTTATTTCGAGCTCATCCAATGAGCATAAATTGAGGTGTACCCCAGGGCTATGTCCTTTCTCCTTCTCTTTTTCTTATTTGCATCAACGATCTGTTGAGTCAGACATCGAATCGGATCTTCTCATTTGCGGATGACAGTAATCTCTGTCATTCATACTCATTCGACCATAGGCCGAGTTTTCGAGAGATTGGTGACAAGAGGCGGGTTTTGTACGATACACTCTGCCAGGATTTGCCGGCCATTTCCATACGATACGGTATCCAACTCTATTGCCTATTGAAAGAATTCTTATTTCGTCCAATCCGTTTGTATGTGGAATCGACTTCCGGGTAATGTTTTTCCCACCCACTATGACATCCAGAGATTTAAAACAAATGTCAATAAACACTACATCCTTTTCTCCACCCTCAAATTCCTTATTTCCATTCGCCAACACAATGCACTGCATTCATAGGGGACATCCCATGCGTGTCGGTTGATAGGAAAAAAATATCCTGTTATAATTCCAATAATCATACTCAAATGTGCCTTTTCTATTGAAAACAGACTATCTATGTCTGATTTCGAGCGTTCATCCCACCGTAGCTTTGTTTATTCACACCCGGGTGTTGAATTCCAGTGATTTAACCATGTTTCCTTATAACGCTCCTTAATTCTATGGAAAATTTTTGATGGTGGTGGGTATACATCTAATATTGGCAAAAGAGCAAGGCTTACGCCCGATCTGGCAAACAAGTCCGCCTTCTCATTTCCTTTAATATTATGTCCAGGAACAATTTAAGACCTCTCGACAGCGACCCAAAATATTAGATCTTATACTCGGGCTAATCGATCCATAGTTACCACATAAAGTGAGTTCGTGTACTCAAAAATTTGTGCAAATTTGCACAAATTGTTGCTGGAAGTCGTTCGCGTACATTATTTACAGAAAAGAGCGGGAGATTGCGTGAGAGAAAGCATAATTTGGAGAGTTTGGTAATTGAGAGCTTGCAAATTTCTACTGAAAGCGCATTTCTACTGCAGCTTCGAACAGCTGTTTAATTCAAATAAACAGCAAAAGAGAGTAAAGTCTGTATTTACTCTCCTGCAAATTTTTATAAGATTTTTTGCTTTTATTTGTGTGTGAAGAGTGTACCAGCAAAAAAGTTTAGGCTTTTTGCCTTATCA